>NW_024423897.1:55090437-55304607 GCF_017311325.1 Ursus maritimus
GGGGGGGGGGGGGGGGGGGGGTAGTGGAAGGGGCGGGGAGCTGCTCCACACTCCACCTCGCTCACCTGCCACGGCCTGCTCTGCCGGAGATGATTGGGTTGACTCCTCACCTACAGCTGTGGTTGGTTTCTTGGTGTGGCTTCTTTTATTCACGACCTGAATGGTTCTCGGACACTCATATCTCTCCTTCTTGTTGGCCGAAGGGCTTTCCTGCTAGTAACATTTCGGTCTCTCTTCTCGGGTGAGAACAAAGAGGACATACACCTGCCATTCATGCTGTAGCACGAGCAGTGGTGCTTTGGGGAGAGTTGTGGGAAGCCGGGGCTGAGTCGTGAGTAGCCTTAGGGGGAGCCTTCTCATCCCCCTGCCCGGCTTCCAGCTGTGGCTCTTTCCAGCCTGCTCTTGAGTGCAAGCAGAGAAAGCTGTCAGTGACCCCCTTACAGCCGGGCACCCTGACTCCTGAGGGGCTGCCCCAGCCACAGGAGAAGATGTCGTCGACTGCCTCCCCGGTACTTCTTACCGTGGCAAAGTCTGACCACAGAGGAGGCTTCCTCCCCTCCCTTTACCCCGTAGGCAGGAAGCCGCTGTGCAAAGGGCTTTGAATGTCAAAGTCATTTTCTCCCTCTCTGGGGTGGCA
Organism: Ursus maritimus; assembly: GCF_017311325.1. NCBI lineage: Eukaryota > Metazoa > Chordata > Mammalia > Carnivora > Ursidae > Ursus > Ursus maritimus. The sequence goes on from NW_024423897.1 coordinate 55,091,075, forward strand.
TAGTAACCAGAGCCTGCCCTGGACCGACACTTTGTGTTTCTCTGAGGAGCGATGATGCTCTCTGTTTCCTGGAAGGTCCAAGCAAAGAAAGGCCTGCAGGGTGTGATTAAGGGTCCGGGCTGCCAGGGTCAGATCCAGCTCCAGATTTGCTGGCTGTGTGGCTCGGACCTGCTGGCCTCCCCCTCTCCAACCCTCGGGATCCCCTCCATTGAGTTACTGTAAGGTGGGGTGTCCCGTGGCCGGTGGTGAGAAAAGGGACTGCATGTAGCGATGGTGAGAAGAGCAAAGTCAAAGCCTTACCCAGGATCTGTGATTCTCCAGAAGCTTCCATGCTTAGATGGCCATATACTGACGACAGTCCTAGGGATGCTTAGTTGACCACATCAGTGGAGAGCCACAGTGGGGAGCACTCTATAGGTGTCTCACTGATTCCCCTCTGTCCTCACAAGTCCATGCTATCATCCCTGTTTCACATGTGAGGAAACCATCAAGAGGGACATTAAAGCACCAAGGACACAGACTGGGGGGGTCTAAGTACTAGATTCTAATTGTTAAAACCCATTTAATAAGAGTAGTGAACAGGCGAGCACTTGCCGTGTGCCGGGGCCAGTGGGAGGCGTTTCACATGTGCTAAGTCATTTAGTGCTCAGTGAACCCCTGGCAGGGAGAGCGCTGTCACCCTTTCTTCACAGACGGAGCACCCTGAGGCACGAGGGCGCCAGCAACATGCCCACACGTACACACACACAGACACGCATGCGCAAAGACACACACACACGCACACGTGCGCGGCGAGAGCTAGGGTTTGAGCCCAGGGATCTGGCTCCAAGACCCATGTCCCTGTCGTCTGCTTTTCTGCTTATGGTATTTGGTATCCTCAGTTCGAAGCTCTCCCTTGAGTAACAAACCACTACGCCAACAATACGAGTTCTTTTTTTTTTCTAAAGTCTCATAAAAATACTTCCATTTGCAAATAATTCTGCAAAGATTTCTGCAGAAATAACTCTACCTTTGTATTTTTCACAAACGAAGGGTCCTTGTGACAGTGGTAAAACAATCACAATTAATTTGTGCCGTCATACATTTTGGCAGTACTGCAAGTTCAAATGAACCTGTCTCGGCGTTGAGTTATTACTATTATTGCCACTTTTTATTGCTGCATTAATCACCACACACACTGTGAGGGATTGATGAAGTTAATTGTTTTTATAAACCGAATTAAATGAAGCGCTAATGGGGGGGAGCGGTGACTGAGCCCTGATGTGTGTACTTCAATGGAGGGGTGGCCGGGCTTCGGGCTTGATTATTTCAAATGTCACCTTGACCTTCATCATCGGTCATTCTTTGTAGTTAGTTACACAGCCCTTTTCCCTTCAGTCACTTGACAGAGCATGTCTGTGAGTTATCGTTTTAAAGTTTGATGTCTGCCAAGTTGAAATGATTCAGACAGCCTCTCTTCAACAGGCATGGGTATACGTCTGCTCGGACTGCTGTAACCAGATCCCCCAGCCTAGAGGCCGGAGGTCTAAGATCAGGGTGCCCGCAGGTCTGGTTTTTCCTGAGGCCTCTCTCCTTGGCTTGCGGACCTGTCGCCTCCTTGTTGCATCCTCCTGCCACTTCTCTGTGGCCCCATCCCTAGAGTCTCTTCCTCTCTTACAAGGACACCAGCCCTGTTGGCTCAAGGCAGCCGCATTTTAACTTCATCCCGTCTTTAAAGGCCCTGTCTGCAAATACAGTCACAGTCTGAAGGGGTGAGGGCTTCAATCCATGGGCTTGGGGGACACAACTCGGCCCATAGCCATGCCTCTAACCAGTTTCTATTGGGTGTGCGCTAAGGGTGGGATGGATGGAGAGGAAATGAATTAAAAACAAACAAACAAACAAACACTTAGGGGGACAATTCTTCCAGCCTCCTCCTTTGGTAAAAACACTCATACATTTCAATAGAATAGAAAATTATCTTAACATAACTACAGAATTTTATTTCTGTTTCTGTTTCTTAAGGTTTGACCAACTACCCACCCTGGGATATCTTGATAAGCCACCTGCAGTGGTGTTTTTGTTTTCTTTCTTTTTGAACAAATCTGAGCCCAAAGGGAGGGAAATCCCTAGGAACCACACCCAAAGAAACTGAAATTCAGAACTGTTAGCACGAGCCTTGGGCCCACGTGAGGCAGGGAGTGACCTGGTTTCTCTTCCTCCTCATATAAAGACACCAGTAGATTGGGTTAGAGCCCACCACCACCACCCCCCCCCCGGCCTCATTTAACCCGAGACCCCAGCGTACAGCGAGGGGCTCTGAGGCCAGACCTGCGGAGCGGGGTGAAGCGTGTGTACCCAGCAGCACAGTGGGATGGTGGGGCACTGATCTCTTTCAGCCTGGGCTCGGGTTGGGGGAGAAGAAAGTCTCCCTAGAATTTGTCCACGCGGGACTGCCCTTTACGTGGGCTATGAGTTCATATTTATCCTGTTCGGCAATTCCTGTTCTGAGAAATCGGACGTAAAAAGGATTTCCAGGTGCCTGTACTCCTGGTTTGACAGAAGTGTGTCCAGCATCTTTCCAAAGGGAGGCTGCCTGCACCCCAGGCCCCAGAGGATGCCCAGAGACAAAGCCTTACTGAAGAAAAGCTCATCATCTTCAGTCGCCATAACTAGAGGCAGGCTCGGCAGACAAAAGCAAGCGGTGGGGTTAGACTCCCAGGGACCTCAGATCATAAAATCTTCGAATGTACAACTACAAAACACATCTGCCGAAAATGATTAAGTATAGAAAAGAATGAAAACCACGAGGAATGAATAAGACCCGATTCAATAAAGACTGGGTGGATTTGACAGGGAAATAAAAGCTCTAGAAATGGAAAATAAAATGATTGAAATAAAAATCAATAGATGGGATGAAAAGCAGATTTTTGGAAGAATCACCAAACAGGATTATAGTTCCTTCTTTCCAAAGCAGAACGTTCCCTTGGTAAGAAATAGTGGTGGCAGCAGATGGACTGTCACACAGAGTCCTTTATCTCACCTGCCCTCTGCCTTGGATTGTTCCAGCAGTAGGGACTGTGGGCCACGCAGCGGACGCTGTCGGCTTCCTGAAGGCAGGGCCCGCAAACTCTCCCTGGGAAACTGAACACTAATAACCTTGCAGTGTGCGACCCTGAGGGTGTTTTTCACATTCTCCCTCCTTTAGCATCAGAAGGAGACTGTCCTGGACTTTTCTTAATGCAGCAGGGTCCGACCAGATTTGTCACAGCAGAGGACGTGGCCTGACAGGTTGGCTGTCTGGGTGATCGGACTGTGCCGTGGCACCTGGGGGGTAGCTGACCCGAGGAGGGGGGATGCGTGAGGTGAGCCCCGTGCCACGAACCTGGGGGCAATGAACACAGTTCACGTGGCTCTGCTTTCTCACCTGTGCCTGGAAGCTATCAACACCTCTGTCTTAGTCCCTATAACAGTGTAACAGAGTACCACAGACTGGTGGTTCGTAAACAACAGAAATTTCTCACAGTTCGGGAGGCTCAAAGTCCAAGGTCAAGGCACCAGCAGATGTGCCTAGTGAGGGCCCACTGCCTGGTTCATAGACAGCCATCTTTTCTCCGTGTCCTCACATAGGGGGAGAGGACAAGGTGCTTCTGGGGGGCTGGGGGTGGGGGCGGGGTGGGGTCTCTTTTATAAAGGCCCTAATCCCATTCAGGAGGGCTCTATCCTCGTGATCCAATCACCTTCCAAAGGCCCCATCTCCAAACACCATCATACAGGGGAAAGGTTTCAACAGCTGCTCTTATTTAAAGATCTTAGGATGCAGCTCTTATCCCCTTTCTGTGGATGAAGCAGCAAGGCTTTGAGGGGCTAAATAGTTCTGAAACCCTATAGCTGAGGATGTGTTGTCACTTACCAACCCCAAAGCCCGTGCTGGTGATAGCCACATGAAGCATTTCCAAACTCTATTCTTTGGAACACTATAGTCCTAAAGGATGATAACCAGCATTACTGGAGTGGGGGGTGAGTTGTAGGGTCAAATGGATTTGGGAAAGATGGTACACTCTGTGCCCCTCATAAAGCTTACAATGCATGCTAAAGGCTAAGGAAATCTGCCTTGAGGAAGCCCATTTAATTCGTTCAACCTGGCATTTCCTACACTAAGAGATCTTAGAATCCCCATGTGGGGGGGGGGTTGGTTTGTTTTCTTACGAAGCAGTATTAACATATTAGCCATGGAGGAAACACAAATCAAACCACAATAAAATAACATGTCACTCCGACTACGATGGCCATAATTTAAAAGTTAGACAATAGCAAGCGTTGGCAAGCATGTGGAGAAATTGGAAGGCTTGAACTGGTTGGAATGTAAAATGGTGCCGTGGCTTTGGAAAGCCATTTGGCAGCTCCTCAAAAGGATATGCAGGAGTTACCGTGTAACCCAGCTCTTCCACTCCTAGGTGTATACCCAAGGAAATGAAGGTGTACGTGCATGTACCCACACAAAAACTTGGACACAAGTTGTTCACAGCTGCGTTATGCATAATAGTCGAAAAGTGGAAGCAGTCTAAATGTCCATCCACAGATGAAGGGAAAATAAAACGTGGTCTGTCTGTGCAGTAGAATATCATTCAGCCGTAAAAGGAACGAAGGCCTGAGCCAGGCTGCCACATGGGTAAACCTTGGAAACATGCCGAGTGAAAGAAGGGGTCAAATATGCAGAACAGGCAGGCACCGAGGAGTGGTTGCCATGCGCTGGGGGAGGGGACTGGAGAGTGACTACAGGGATGGGGTTTCTGTCTGGGGTCACGACAGTGGGCTCGAACTGGTTGCGGCGACAGTTGCACAGCCCTGAGCACATCAAAGGCATTACATTGCACTCTCAAACGGGCGACTCGTATTGCAGATGAATTACGTGTCAATAAGGGCATCTTTAAAAGTTAACGCGTGCCAACACTGAGGGTTCGCAACACGTTTTGGGAAAGGCTGCCACAGACGTCACTGGCTCCCGCCTGAGTGGGCTCTGGGACTGTCCCGTGTCCCCCAGGGCTGTATCACCCTATCAAAAGCATCATCAGTGTTTGAGAAAATGTCACAGGGCAGGGATTAAGGGGGATCCCGTTGCATCAAGAACCTAAAGCAAGCAGCCACTTTCTCCACATGGTTGGTACTCTGGGTACACGACTGCTCTTAGGAAGTCCTTGTAAGAAACAAACGGAGCCAACAAGAGCCTTGGAAGGTTTCTAAGTGGGTTTGGAGTAAAAGATCCCATTGACTGCCACGTCCTACTGAATGACCCGCAACAGCAGGAACCTCTGTGGTTCATCCTGGTCGCTGCCGGGTTATCTGGACTAGCTCGTGGCTGTGGGGCCACCGAAAGCTTTCGAGCTAGTTCCCCTGGTCCACTGCCAAGCTGATCACACCCCCCTCTGTTTTCATTGTAGTGAAAGCTGGCGGAATGCGCATTGTGCAGAAACACCCGCATTCGGGAGACACCAAGGAAGAAAAAGACAAGGACGACCAGGAATGGGAAAGCCCCAGGTGAGAATGTGGGCTGCTCTCCAGGTTGTTCTGCGCACAACCATGACTTGGTTAAACATTAACGTTTGTTCTCTGCTCCGGGCTTCTGATAACCCCTTGCCATGTGGGGCCCTGTGCTGTGTGTTTTTCCTTGCCTAATCAGTGAGGCTGTGTCCCCGCCGGAGGGGAGAAGCCGGGGCAGCTGGAGCACCCCTCTGTCCCCACTCGGTCTGCGCACCTGCTGTCCATCTGTGTGCAGTGGCCTCGACTTCCACGACAATATTGAAATCACCTGGAGACCTTCGAACATGCCATTCTGGTTGAATCTCAGGGGTGGGCCTGGCATCTGGCATCCGAAAACTGTCCGCACACATCTGGACTGTCCCATTCCGCAGCCACATCCAAACCGGCGAGGCCACACCCTTATGAGTGCCCAGGTGTCCTTAAATGACATCTCGGCCCCCACCTCCCCTGGTCCCTGACAGCGCCTCTGTCTGCCGTGTCCCCTGCTCTGTTTACCACCTGTTTTGCTCGGAGCATCTGAGGCCAGGTTTGGGTCCAGAACCTCCGTACGAATCCACTTCCTTCCACCCCGTCAAAGGTAAACACGTGCCACAAATGCAGACAGCTTACAAATGCACACCCCTCTGTCAGCTTGCCCACGTAGGAGAAAGCGAACCCCGAGCTTTCTGCCTTGTACCCTGTCCCCAGAGAGCGTCTCTGCCGGAGGAGGAAGCTAAGTGCGGGAAGGGTGTGGAAAGCAACTAACCTGTGTTTCTGTGGGCCGGGTGCTTTCTTTTGTTTCAGTGCAATAGTCCTGAAGTAGTAGGTGGCGGTCTCCCCCGATTTTCGCATGGAAAACTGAAGTCCACGGAGGCCATAAGCTTGCTCACGCGTGCGCGTTAATGCGAGTTAATGGATCAGGAGTTTAAACCTGGGTCTAACGGGGTCCAAAGAGGCCAGGCTTCCGAAAGAGTAGCTCCTGAGAGCATGCGTCCCCCAAAAGGACATGTGTGTTTTTGGTAACCCCACGTGTCCCTGTACACATGTGCTGTACCGCCGAGTGTTTTCTGTAGCATCTTGTGGGGTGTAAGTTATAGTGTGGTCACCTGAGGGGCAAACAAAATTGGTGGCAGAGTCTTTCTTGAGTGATTATTGCCCATTTAAAATCATGAGATCAGCAACGTGGTGGTTCGGCCCAAGTTCTGGTTTTAAAAGAAGGCGGCAGTTGAGAGAAAATTCTAGAACTACCTTTCTCACTGGCTGTTTTCACACAGCTGTGTTTGGAACAGAACAGCATCTGTCACCCTCCTAGACGTTCACAGTCCCGTATCTGAAAACCTTTGGGGCCCAGTTTATTTCAGAATGGAGACATTTTGGGGGGTTTTATGAGAATAAAACAGCGCACATTCCATACAGCGCCCGTAGCGGGGCCTCGGGCATCTTACTTGAATCTGTGTATGGTGTTCACACCAAGGCAGGTAGTTCTTTACATTTACAGGCGTCAGTCAGTTCAGGTTAACTTTTGCCTCTGTACAAGTTGTAAGGAAACTTTGAGTTTTTAGAAAATTCTTGAACTCAGCATCAAGTATAAGAGTGTGTGGGCCTGTGTCGTTCCCTCAACTAGAGAACCTGGGAGGTCCCGTCTGCGGATCCCGCTGTCTGTAGGGAGAAAGAGTGAGAGAGAAAGCCTTTCCTGGGGAGTTAATGGAATACACTCTTTGGTGTGAGTTTCAGTGGAGTGAGGTACAAAGAGCTATTTCCCTGTGAAACGCGGTGTCAATACAGTGAGAGTAGATAATTTATTAGCATGTTTAGAAATAAAGACAAAACAGCCCACTCGTTTTCTTTCTATTGATTTTTTTCTGTGAGGTGAAATACCACCTTTATCGAAGACGTGCAATTTGAATAAATATGCCAGAGGATGAATGATTGCGAGACAAAGGAGCAAGCACCCCAGCGCTCTAGATCTTAGCATCTTACTCACCTCCAAGATTTGTTCTCTGTGGAACCAAGAATTTTGAAGCAGGCTGACTGCAGAGTAGGGTTTGCATAACACACGAGCAAGGGTTGTTTTTTTTCCCCCTGCGGCCAGATTGCTGTAATGTGTTCCTTATGAGTGTGTCAGCCCCTGTGCTCTTGACTTCAGCTTTGCTCTTGACCGCTGTGGGTTAGACCACTTGACACGCCATTGACAGATGGGGCAAGCCTCTGAGGACTCCAATGCTGTTGACAAATGTTGCCAGCACGTCTCCTTCCAAGCCTCTGCACCAGGCCTGGTACCCTGTGTCAAAGATTACTTCCACCACGATGGCTTCCTCGTCCGTCTGGTAGGCCGACTGAATAATCCTAGCTAAACGTCCTCGCCAGTATTCTCGAGTGCCGTACGTCTGGCCCCGTTCCCCGGGCTCTGTCCGTGTTAATTCACTGGATCCTTATACCTGCTCTATTTGTTGTCATCGCTATTTCAGAGTTGGTTATTGATTATTATCCCCATTCCAGATTACTGCTCCCTCTTCAGCAGCTCAGAAAGGTTCAGTGACTTTTCCAAGGTCACACAGCAAATGAGTGGCAGAGCCAGCATTCCAGCGGAGCCCAGAGTCCTCACTATTAACCCCGAGGCCGTGCTTACCAAGGGAGCACTTGGTTTGTACTGGGCACTTACTAAATGCTTCACGTCACGTTCACAGCTCACACCACCTATAGGCTGGTTATCACTGTGCCCATTAAAGAGGTGAAGAAACCAGAGCTCAGGGAGGTTATCTGGCCTGATGATACATAGCCAGGTAGTGGCCAGGCCAGGATTCAGCCCTGAATCTGTCTTGACTTGGACACTCATGCCCATAATAGGCTATAGAATCCCCTGATGTGACACAAAATACACAGAATATATTGACAGACGTAGAATGTAAATACAGATCCCTTTATCAAATAAACTCGTTGATTCTGGATCGCGCATAACCTTTTCCGTATCCTCAAGCCAGGGAGTCCACCTGTGGCTCACCTGTGCGGCTTTGCTGTGAGTAGATGCTATGAGGATCAATTTTACAAGGCTTCGGAGGACTGGGCTGTCTTTACTTTCCATAGAAAAAGGCTTGTTTATTTGCAGAATTTGCCACACATTGAATTACTCTCTTGGAAATGTCATCGCATGTGACTTCACCATCCACATTACCCTAATCCTAAAGTTTCATTATTTTTCATGTTTTGATCCAAGTGTCCTCTGGATATGAAAATAAGTGTAGAGTCTCAGATGCCAATTTCCTCCTTAGGTCTGCATTTGCAAAACTCTTTTGCTTTCCTTCCCAGACTTTTATAACTGGCTTTACATTGACTGATTCATCTCTGGTGGCTTCCTTCCTCATTAGTCTGAAAATCAAATCCTGCTTACAGAGAAAATGAACAACTAGAGCATTATTATGTGACAAAACAAAAAAAAACACAACTTTTACTCGGAATTATTTTTTCCTGCAAATATTTGTGCTACTTAATTTTCCAGAGATGTACAGATAATTTCCTGGGCTGCCAAGTTGTTTTGAGAGGCTACATTTTAAAAAGGAGGAAGAAAAGGAAGTAGAAGAAATTTGAAAATGTTACCCAAGAATTCTTGTCAAGCTGAGTGCCAGTTACGTGTGGGTCTTCATCTCCAAGAAGAGGAATAGGCTTCCTTATTATTAGCCAGTACTTCCTGAGTGGCTGCTAGATCCCCTCTCAGAAGTGACCCAATTAAGGAAAGCCATGGTTTTCCTCAAAGCCTTATGCTGAATGTATTGAGATGAAGTGCTCATGTTCATTACATGAAGGAGAAATTGCAGACTTCAGGATGGACTTCAAGAGCCAGTAGGATTCACTGAACAGTTCAGTGTGGCACATGGGCTAGGGTCCTAACTTGACTCGAGCTTGGTGCCAGCTCGCATCTGTTTAAAAGGGTACGTGACAAGGAGAGTAAACTAGAAATGCAAGTGTCTGGGTTTGGACTGGGGCTGGTGGGAAAGTGGTGGGAGGAAGGGGGAGATAAGGATGGGGTGACAAGGACGCAGAGCGTGCAGCCCTTCTGGAGCGTGGCTCTCTTTTCAGCTCTGACTCAGAAGCTCACGTACCCAGAAAATAAGCAAGCGATTCAAATTATCCAGCATGTGGAGGAGACCCGAAATGGACTCTGAACAGTAACAGATGAACTTAATTGTAATACAAATGATTAACCCATTGCAAGGACTGGGGGAGAAAATACCTTACCCAAATAATTTTGGAAAACAGTATGTTAACCAGATACTCTGAAGACAGAAAACACAAGAAACTGTCCAAAAATGCTGTGCTCCAATTAGTAGATGTGTTTCTTACAGGGGTTTGGGCTGGCAGTTCTGAAAGTGCTGTGTGTGTATACTAGGGCTGAACAAATATGTAAGTGGGTGGTGGATAATGAGAGCCGAGTTTCTCGCTGTCGGAGGTTACAGCTAGCAAGGAGGAAGACTGAAACGAGCTTTGTGGTATTGAATCAGAATTGTACGTATTTGTGTGAACTCAGTGTTAAATGGCGGATGGATGGATAGTAGGTGCCTACAGACGTGTACGTAGGTGCAGAGATAAAGGTAGATGAGGTGGGCTGGCGCACCTACCCGTGCTTCCTTGCTGTGTTCACTGAGAGAGCCTGAACTCCCGTGAGGACCGACACCCATGTAACCGTGAGCATCCCTAGAGCCCAGATCTTTGTTTCTAAACAACCCCCCCCCCCTTCGAGGGAACCAGGGCTCCTTGGAGAAGTGCGAATTCCAGAGCACTGGGGCAGAAAAAATCCTAGATGAGCCTGGAGCAGCTTGTAGGGCCAAACATGAGGAAGTGTGCTATGAAGGATGTGGCTTGTCAGAACGACACAGAAGCCAACCCGAAGGAGCTCCTAATGGCCAAAGCTGGAGCAATTTGCAACAAAATGATAGTATTGGATTGTAACCCATAGAGTAAAACAAACATTCATGAGTGCATCCTGATACAAGTAATTGAACGTATGAATGAGGAGAAGGGACAGCTCTTTGCAGAAGAATTTTAATTAATAGGGGCACCTAAGTGGCTCAGTTGTTTAAGTGTCTGCCTTCGGCTCAGGTCATGATCCCGGGGTCCTGAGATTGAGTCCCATGTCGGGCTCCCTGCTGAGCAGGGAGCCTGCTTCTCTCTTTCCTTTTGCCCTTCCCGTCCATTCTCTCTCAAATAAATACAATCTTCAAAAAAAAAAAGAGAGAGAGAGAAATAGATGATCACCAACAGGCAAACAGCTCAGTAACTATTGCAGACAGGATCCACTGATGGATGCCGTGAAGAGTGGGTGAAAGTCTAGGAGAAACAGCGTATTTGCATGGTCTCCAAGTTTCTCCCCCAGCATCTTTATAATTAAACAAGGAGTATCTTTACAGTGGAGACCATGAAAAGGACACTTGTTTGCAGAATAGAAGCTAAAATAAGAAAGCAGAGCGCCGTCTTGTTCAACCTCCTGGGGGAACCTGCACTTCAGTACCAGGTCCTCGCTGCTCTGCGCATGTCTGTGGACCACTGTGAGCACCTGCTTTTTTTTTTTTTTTTTAAGATTTTATTATTTATTTGACAGAGAGCAAGAGACAGCCAGCGAGAGAGGGAACACAAGCAGGGGGAGTGGGAGAGGAAGAAGCAGGCTTCCAGAGGAGGAGCCCGATGTGGGGCTGGATCCTAGAACTCTGGGATCACGCCCTGAGCCGAAGGCAGACGCTTAACGACTGAGCCACCCAGGTGCCCCTGTGAGCACCTGCTTCTCATCAGGATTGCACCTGCTACTTTCAGCATTCACCGATGACCCTTGCCTGAAACAGCTGTATGGATGCTGTGTTATTCCAGGGCTGCCATAACAAACAGCACACACTGGGTGGTGAAATAACTCCAATGTAGTGCCTCACCGCTCGGGAGGCTCAGCGTCCAAGATCGACGTGCCTCCAGGGTTGGTTCCCTCTGAGGCTGTGAGGGAGGATCTATTCTGTGCTCCCTTCTGGCTTCTGGTGGTTTGCTGGCAATCTTTGGCATTGATGCCTCCCCTCGATCTGTCTCTGTGGTGCTGTCCCTGTGTCTGTTCACATCATCTTCTCTCTGTGTATGTCTGGCTCTGGGTCCAAGATTCCCCTTTTTGTGGGGATATCAGTCATTGGATTAGAGCTCACCCTGTGGACTTCATTTTAACTCAATTACTTCTAGAAAGACCCTGTTTCCTAGAAAGGTCAATTCTGAGGTGCTGGGGGTGAGGATTTTACTTATCCTTTTGGGGGAAGGCAATTCAGTCCTAACAGACACCAAATGGCCACCTGTGGCCATGTTTAATAGTTCTCTCACTTGAAGTGAATTCTTAAGAAATAAAAATTTAAGGGGCACCTGGGTGGCTCAGTCGGTTGGCTCAGGTCATGATCCTGGGGTCCTGGGATCGAGGCCCACATCAGGCTCCCTGCTCAGCGGGAGTCTGCTTCTCCCTCTCCTGCTCCCCCTGCTTGTGCTCTCTCTCTCTGTCAAATAAATAAATACAATCTTAAAAAAAAAACAAATAAAAATTTAAAACTCTGAAGTTAAGAGATGGCACAATCTATATACCTGGGAATTTTTTTCTGTGAGCCATTATCTATATGCTTGAACTTTAGTTAAACTGTGTGATGAACCAGTTTCAACATCATTCTTACTTTCCAAGATCATCTTTTCTATCTTTTCTATCCATCTTTCTATCCAGTTGCCACCTGCCTTGTGGAAGAGATGTATCCTTTTCCCTGAGATGTGTGGAGATGCCAGTGGGCTAGGGGTGCTGAGTACCCACCAGCTCCCACTGCCTGTTCCAGAGCGGGTGCCATGTGTCGGTGGGCAGGGCCCGTGACCCGGCAGCCACAGCTGGCCCAGATGCTGGGGTGCAGCCCTGGGCCCAAGGCCAAGTGTCGATGTGGTGGGGGCATCAAATGACATGGAATGTCCTTGGGAAGGGGCTAAGAGGTTGTCACCTGCTTATGGACAAATGCCTCCTCCGGGGAGAGGCAGTTCTGAAGGCACCATGAGAGCCTAGAATAGAAAGCCTGAGAGGCACGACATCATGGCAGGGAGAGGCCCTGACTGCCTTGGTAAGGAAAATGGGGGAGACTCTAGGCGCCATCAGCCACCTCTCACCTTCAGGTTTGCCCGCATGAGACTCGTAGATCAGTGTTCTCGGACTGCAGGCAGCATGCAGCATTGATGAAGGGTTCGCGTGTGAACACCAGCAAGGGAGCGATGAAAGTGATTGTCCCGCCGGAGGCAGCTTGGGCAGCAGAAAGCTGGCAGGATGGGGGCCGGTCCCCACATCCCTGCATGGCCGCCCAGGTCAGCTGGCAGCGTGGAAGATGGACTCCGTGAGAGGCTGCCAGGGGAGGGGAGGGGAGCTGTCTGTATTCAGAATCTGCAGCCTGTCCTGATGTCTGCCCTCTTCCCTTCCTCCTTCCATGAAGGCTCAGAAGAGCCCATGCTCATGTCCCCCAGCTTAGAGCAGGCAGAACGCCTATGGGCTGGCTGCCTCCAGCAGGAAGCCATGTATTCATTTCCTAGGGCTGCCAGAACGAAGTCCTGCAAACAGAAACATTGTCTCACAGTTCTAGAGGCCAGACGTTCAGAGGAAGGTGTCAGCAGGGCCGTGCCCCCTCTGAAGCGTAGGGAAGGATGTGTTGCAGGCCTCTCTCACAGTGCCTGGTAGTTCCTTAGCTGGTGGCAGCATGACCATGATCTTCATGTGACATTCCCCTGCGTTCGCCCTTTTGTAAAGACACCAGTCCTATTGGATTAGGGACCCATCCTACTCCAGTATGACCTCATCTTAACTAATTACACCTGCAATAACCCCATTTCCATTTAAGGTCACATTTTGAGATGCTGAGGGTCAGGACTTGAACTTAGAAATTTGAGGGGGACACAATTCAACCCATGATAAGCAGGCAGCACCTCATGCCACTAGGCCTTGGTTGGCAGTGCCCAGCTCCACTGACATGCCAACAATAATGGCAGCATAATAATATATTAAGCATGACGATTACAGGGTGAATGTCTCTTTCCTCCATGCCAGCATGCACCGTTGCCCAAGTCGAGCACTGCAGCAGTGTGCCTGCCCAACCGGGCAGATGCTCTGTATCAGGGATGTGGGCCCCAAATGTTGATCACACAGCCCATCAATTTAAAAACTGTTTTGGGCCTGCACCCGCAGTATATGTATATTCATTTTTAAATTATACATGGGTAGTATGTTACTGTTATATAAATTATAAACTGGATCCAAAATAAATATCCTTATCATTAGGTAAGTAAGCAGTATTTTCAATGTCCTGCTAACCACTGTGACTTTGTATTAACATTAGCTAATATCTCAAGGTCCAAATACCCTTGAGGTGAGCTTTCTCATTAGTGATTCAGGATGTAAATCTAGATTTCTAATGGCCTTCTTGGTGATTTTGGGTTCTGTGGGGGAGGGCCGCATCTTGTCACATCTGATTAGATCGTTGGTGTTTGTAGCACGGCTCATGAGGCACTTGCACTAGGAGGAGAAGGGTGAGCCCTTCTCTGTTATTACTGTCCACTTGGGCTTGTGTGGGCAAGATGTGGGGCTCTTTTTAAGCCCTCATATTAAGTCCATTTTGTAAAAGTTAGGTTAAATTCATTCCTAATACATTTGAGCACAGTTCTGGGTGTGTGGATTATCGAGGATGAAACTAAAGAATTGAATTAGTAACCCCGTTAACCGGTGTCCCGTATATTGGAAGACGTTAGAAGCAGGTGAAGAGGCACAGGGCACGTGGGAGGTGCCCTGCTCCTTCCTTCAGAGCCCTGAGGACCGTGAGGCCCCATGACAGATAGTCTGCCTGCAGATAAGCAGAGGGGCCACAAAATAAATAGTGCTGAAGCTTAATTCATTTTGTTTGGGGTTTTTTTCGGATAAAAAAAATAAACATAAACAGAATAGATAATGCATGCTTATCTCATTTTCCTGACAACCCTGAGGCCCTGTTAAACACAAAGGACGGCCTTTGTTGCTGATGGATTAGGGGTGACCCCCGTACCAGTTTTCCTGTTATGTGTGGTATAAATGAAACATTTCCTCCAAAAGCTGCAGCTCTGTGTATGTTACAGTGAGTGATAGGAAGGGAGCTATGTACATTAGGAAGTTTCTCCCAGAATCACCCGACGAACGCAGAGCTTGGTGTGTGTGACCCAGACACTTTGTGTCCTAGCACTCACGGGCATTAGCGTCACCAGGAACTCAGTCCATGAGTCCTCTTTTCACGTAGACGGGCACCAGTGGGACATTTGAGTCTGGCAGGTAGTAAATCAAAGGCTCCCTGATCCGCCGAGGGATGGAGCATATGGGCATCCATATGTCCCGGGAGCTTGGCTGGACTCCTTCAGTTTGGGGATGAGAAGGAAAGTGCCGAAGGCCCGGCTTTCCTCCAGCGCCTGGTGCTGCTGGCGATCGGCTTGTATGCGGTGCTTCCACGGCATCTGGTTCTCCGGCAGATGCAGAAACCAGGTGTGATGGATTAGCTCCCGAGCGCCCCGCTCCTGCTCCCTCTCCCGCCACAGGCCTCCAGCTCCTTATAAGACTGTCATGCTCCCCTCCACGCTGGGAGAGCTCTTTTTATCAGATGGAAGGAGGGAAGCAGGGAAATGGAGCTATCAATTTTCCCCTCCAGACACTACTCTGTGCGTCTGCAGTGGAATCAGCCTCTTGGAACGGATGAGTCTTTTGTTTTTATGGCGTTACTCAAAGGGTTGCACTATTTATCAGAAGTGTTTTCTTATTACATAAACATATGAACTGAATTTAAATCAACTCTCCAGTGCTTGGATTTTATAGAATGAAAGATGTAATAATAACTTCATAGAATAAGGCTACATAGAAGAATAAGTACATAGAAACAAGAGCCCATTATTGAGTTTATTACAATTATTATGCCTGAAATTTTTAAACCTATTTAAATAAACTCTGTTGACTTCAACTGTCTCAAATCCGTAGCACTCAGAAAATACTTTGGTGAATCAGTAATAAACAGCTTGGACTTTGATTCTTTAAAGGCAAAATAGTTCATCAACTTTATTAACCTAATCACTTCATACTTCCCAGCTAGAGAAAGAGGTCAGTGAGGTAAAGTCAGTGTGGAGGAAGAAAATTCTTTATTCTTGTGGACATCTTCTGTTGGACCCTTAGCTCCCTCTAGGCAGGATGTTTACTTTGGTTTTGGGCTGTGTACAGCCTCTAAGGCATTTACGTAAAATGAATGTGGACTGGAGTCCTGGCGGTGGTGTTCTAATCAGGACATTCTCAGAATCGTCAGAGTTGGAGCTGGACGTGACCTAGTAGGTCACCTAAGCCAGGGAAGAGGTCAGCTTTTACTTAAGACCTACGAGGGCCTAGTTACCGAAAACAAAACATCAATAGGCTAGAGACCCACAAAGTTTTTAATGTTAAAAAGAAGCCCCTGGCAACTTCTGGGTACATCTCCAAAAGAATTGAAAGCAGGGTCTCGAAGAAGTATTTGCACACCCACGTTCACAACAGCACTATTTGCAATATCCAACAAGTGTAAGCAACCCAAATGTCTGTTGACAGATGAATGGATAAGCAAAAAGCCGTATATCCATACAGCGGAATACTATGCAGCCTTAAAAAAGGATGGAACTCCTGTCACATGCTACGACGTGGACGAACCTTGAGGACGTAATGCTAAGTGAACGTGGTCTGAAGTTAGGAAGAAGTAATGGCATGACATAGTCAATGAACCACTGAATTGTACTTCAAAATGGTTAAAATGGTGAATTTTGTAATATGTGAATGTTGTCTCACTTAAAAAAAAAAGTTCCCGTGAGCTGGGGAGAGAGGCATTCGTGGGATGATTTCCACCGCAGGCAGCAGCAAATCCAGCTCAGACTGGATCAGGCAGCAAGGACACACGTGATCTCTTGTGAAGAAGGCCCGGGTAGGGTTGGCAGCAAGTGAGGGGGGGTCCCCCGGGCTCTTCTGTGCCCCATCTCATTGCTCTGCCTTCCTCCTGGAGTAGCAAACCCTGCAGGTGGGCGGTGGGTTGGCCAGAGCAGGTCCAGCCTTCACATCCAGACACGTGCTATCCAGAGGATGAAATGGGCATCTCTTCTTGAGTCTCTTTTTAGGAGCAAGAAAAGCTTCGCCAGGAGCCCTCTAGCAAACTCATTGGCCAGAATGGGGTCACGCTACTCTCCCTAACTCAAACATTGCTGAGATGGTCTCAGACAGAGGGTTTGCCGCAGTGTGGATTTTGAGAAGACAGTACCTGAGGCCGTGTGGGCCAGGTGGAGGCTGGTCCAGGAAGCCCCCTAGAGCCACGAGGACAAACAGGTGCCCCAGGTCTACACAGAAGAGGAGGGAAGTCCAGGGAGGCCAGCAGAGCCTGAGGTCAGAACCTCAGCCTAGAGCCTGGAGAACAAGGTTCAGGGACCAGAGCACAGGCAGCAGAGGCCTAGGCCAACAAGGCTGGTGGCAGGAGGTCAGAACCTAGGCCCAGGGTCTGAGTGAGGACTAGCACCCAGCCAGTCCCAAGGGCTGTCCATAGAGCCCCCTCTTAAAGCCACATCCAGTCCCCAGAGCCTGTGTCTTTGAACCTGGAAGTTGGCACAAGTTGTGGCCATATCCGTTAAAAATAAAACCTGAGGGATTTGTGAGTAAGACCAAATCTGAAAGGTTAATCCCTACAGGCACCATCCAGACTAACCAAAGGACACTGGCTAAATTACTGGAATTACACCATCCCCCATTCTTCTAGTAGATTTCTATGAGAGCTTTTGTGCCCCAGTCATTTTTCAAAATGGCAGCCGTGAGCTGATTTCCCAGTGCACACGCATCCAAGTCATCCATTTTCCGGCTAGGGGCCATTCATTTATTCACTCGATACCTGTAAGTACCTACTCTGCTCCAGGTGCCCTTCCCCATGGTTGGGACATGTTAGTGAACAAGACAAACCCCTCTTCTCGAAGAGCTCACATTCAAGTGGGGGCACCAGACGATTTGCACGCACACAGTTGGGCAGAAACTACAGCAGGTGGAGTCATCAAGGCTGGGAAGAAAAACAAAGCAGGAGGAGGGACTCAAGGGTTCTTCATCCCCTAGGAAAACTGTACATGGAGGACAGCTCAGGGGAATGTTCTCGGCCACCATGAATGGCAGCCACAGCCCTCTCAGAATGAATGAGCTTGAGGTGTTCACAGGGAGGAGAGAGGACGTGGAGATAACACTGTGTCACTGTCACAGGACATGGCAGCTCAGACTGTTCCCGTGAGCCCACGAGTGGGTCTGAGCTCACTCAGTCCCCTGCTGGTCGCCTTGATACCAGGCACTGTTGACATGGCATCGCTGGAAAGATGGGTTTTCTGCTAAGAGGAAGCCAGAATAGGGTCTTCATGGAAATCGCATCAAAAATTATGGCCAAGCCTGAGAGGAAGGATTTTGCAACGAAGGCACAATGGTGGGTTGTTTGGTGTGCTGCCTGAAAGGTGGCTGGCTGTGGCCTCCCTGGCTTTCTACAAAGTACAGCCTTCCCTGGGACGACTGCACAGTACTGGAGAAAAGAGCGTGTCTGCGGTAGTCCAAGAATTTGGCCATAAGCTGGACTGCCACCACTAACATTTTGTTCTAGATAATTTTGAATACGTATGTCAAGACGAAAGCTGGAAACTGGGTGAGCGAAGATAAGTGTTCCTTTGTAGAGCCGGTTCTAGCAGCGCAATGCCAATGGGATCTAGAGCATCTTCGGCCAGTCGAACTAAATTTAGAGAAGTAATTGCTGTTTTCTTTTTTGGGGGGATGTTGTGGGAGGTGGGAAATGAAGGGAAGGACAGCTAAGATGACAGAGTAGAAATACAAAGTTCTGATGTGGGCGCCTACTTTCTAAGATGGCAGTTGAGTAAAGTTGAAGTTTGGTTCTAGAAGTACTAATTCATTCTGTTGATTTAACAACATCCCTACCTCCAGAAGAGCTTGACCTCTGCAGCTGAGATTAGCTTTCGGCACACGTGGATTCCATAGGAAGTGGACATGATGAAATATTTCTGAGCTTTGAAACCTCCCCTCTTTGCGGGGAAAGGGTGATTGCTCTCCTGCAATACTGGATAATTCTACAAGTTGAGAGAAAAACTAGGCCAACTAACAACATGAATGCTGTTAATTAACATGCTGTTCAATTAACATGGAAGAGGTGATATTCTTTGAAACTAGATGCACATACAGAAATGTGATAAGCAGAAATACGGGAAGTCTGAATCAGGGGGACCGGTGTAAATGAGCATTTTGAAAAAGGTAAAGGAAGTGATGAGATTGCTGATGCTGGAGGGATGGCTGGGCTGACTGTCTCCCCCCTGCCTCTTCCTCCCTGCTTCGCTTCCCT
Organism: Ursus maritimus; assembly: GCF_017311325.1. Lineage (NCBI taxonomy): Eukaryota > Metazoa > Chordata > Mammalia > Carnivora > Ursidae > Ursus > Ursus maritimus. Next base: position 55,109,989 of record NW_024423897.1, read on the forward strand.
CTCTTCACGCACTTCGGCACGAGGGTTCCATGTGGAGGTGCATCTCTCCAAGGCAACGTCAGGACATGCTGGGGCACGCATGCCCAGTGCTTGGGTCATGGCCCAAAACTCCTATCTTCGGGCAAGATATGTTCCTCCTGAGTTGCCAGTAATTTGAACCTAGGAGTGTGGTGATGATACCCATTTACCTGGACTTACTAGGAGGTCAGGTTTCTAAAGACCATTCATAGATCAGTAAGATTATACACCAGTATCACTGTTTTACAGAACCCACCACTCTGTACATCATCTCTTTATATCTCAGTTCCCTGAAGCTCTGAAAAATAAGGCAACACAAATAGAGTGTCACTCCATCAAAGCTCTTCGTTGTCTTTTTTACCTATCCCTTGGGCTAAGTCTAAATTTTCTCTCCAGCATTTTAAGTGTGTGGGAGGGGGCGGGTTTCTGGACTCGTGATTCTGTCCCATTGGTCTGTGTATGTTTTTATGTCAGTACCATACTGTTTTGATTACAGTAGCTTTGTAATATAGTTTGAAGTCAGGAAGTGTGATGTCTCCAGCTTTGTGCTGCTTTCTCAGGATGACTTTGGATATTTGGGGTCTTTGTGGGTCCATACCAAGTTTAGAATTATATTTTCTCTTTCTGTGGAAAATGTCATGGGAATTCTGATAAGGTTTGCACTGAATCTGTGGTTTGCTCCGAGTAGTCTGGACATTTTAACGGTAGTAATTCTTCCGATCCGTGAACACGGGCTATCTTTCCGTTTATTTGCGTCGTCTTCAATTTCTTTCATCAACTTTTTATAGTTTTCAGTGTATAGATCTTTAATCTCCTTTGTTAAATTTATTCCTAAGTATTTTATTATTTTGATGCTTTGTAAACGGGATTTTTTTTTTTAATTTCTTTTTCAGCTCGTTTACTGTTTGTGTCTAGAAAGGTAATCAATTCCTGCGTATTGATTTTGTATCCTGTGGCTTTACTGAATTTGTTGATTAGTTCTAACAGTTTTTGGTGGAGCCTTTAGGATTTCCTAAGATCATATCATCTATTAACAGACCGTTTTTCTTCTTCCTTGCTGACTTATCTGCCTGTTATTTCTGTTTCGTGACTAATTGCCGTGGCTAGAACTTCTAGTATTGTTGAATAGGAGTTTTGAGAGTGGACATCCTCGTCTTGCTTCTGATCTTAGTGGGAAAGCTTTCAATCTTTCACCGTTGAGTATTATGTTAGCTGTGGAATTATCCCAGAGGTCTATGTCTTGTGCGCGGGGGGGCGGGGCTGGTGGTGTGTGCACATGCGTGTGCGCATGCACGCACGCGCGCACACACACACACACACACTGTGGGAAACTAACTGGTTACCTGACAGGTAAGATAAAACCTCTGACCCGTCACAGTTCCTGACTTAACAGGCGGATGGAAGGAAGAAGCATGTAAAGGGATGTGATTGCCCGGTAGTGCTCAGCTAAGCAGAAGTGGCAGGAGCTGAGTAGCAATCAGGAGAATCCTGGTCTCCCAAGTCCCCAGCCAGCGCCTGTCCTGCCCCACAGCCTGTGTCCTCTGAGTGACCACGGAATGGGCAGAGTCTGTCGACTTTCAGTGTGCTTGCAGATCACCTGGGAATGCAAACTCTGCATCCGCGGGGCTGGGGTGAGACTTAGATTGGGTTTCTCACAGGCTCCCAGGGGGTGTGGCGCTGCCCGCCCCTACCACACTTTGAGTCGGGAGACTACATCCCAGGCTCTGTAATGCTAATAAAATCATAAAATCTATCTGCTTTTCAGAAATGTGTCAACACTATATAAGACATAGAAAATGCTGGGGCGCCTGGGTGGCGCAGTCATTAAGCATCTGCTTTCGGCTCAGGGCGTGATCCCGGCGTTCTGGGATCGAGCCCCACATCAGGCTCCTCTGCTAAAGCCTGCTTCTTCCTCTTCCACTCCCCCTGCTTGTGTTCCCTCTCTCACTGCCTGTCTCTCTCTGTCAAATAAATAAATAAAATCTTTAAAAAAAAAAAGATGTAGAAAATGCTATAGGAATAATTTACCCTTTAGCTATCTATAAATAATTATAATTTCCTAATTGACCATCATATTTATGAGTACTCCAGAGAGGAGAAGGGAGACAGTCTACGTGAGACCGGTCTATAGGGCTTTTTTGTGGGACTTTATTCAGAACGTGTCGGTCACACCACCTGTTGAGATCATGATCTGTCTCGTCCTAATTGGGCTTGGGGAGTAAGAAGTTCAGAAGATGGTCCCTGCTATCAAACAATGATCAGCATCATTCAGAAAGTCTGACAGCCAAATAATGACAAATAGAAGCCACCGTTAGACCAGGTGCTCTATATACTTAGTCTTACTTTGTCCTCACCACCTTCAAAGGGAGGCAGTGGCCCCTATTTTATGGATGAAGAAATCTGAGAAAGGCTGATGACATGCCTGGGGTCATTCCCATAGGAACTGACGCAGGAAGATTTGAATCCAAGTCTGATTCCAAAGACTGGCCACTCTGCTGCCCACCGCTTATATTCTGGCAACCAGCCCTCTTTTCCCGAAGAGTTTGGGAAAAATTATTGAAAACGAGAACCTAAAATTTTACTTTAAATTTTAAAGTTCAGAGAGGTAATTGTAGCAGGAGAATTATCTTGCTAGATACTGGTTTCCACCCAAGCTCCTTTAAGATGGAAGAGTTTCTGTCGTTTTTTACTTCTACTCCGATTGTCAACTCAGGGTTTGCTCTTGTCCAAGCCCAGTGCTGGGGTGGCTCGGGCTCCCACGAGGGCATCCCCCACTCCCTCGGCCCTCGTGATGGTAACTCCTGCTCCAGCAAGTGCTGAGATCTCTGCGACAGGAGCACAGAGCTAGGAACATGACCACCCGCGTTGGAACCGCCCAGCCCAGCGTGTGGGAGACCCAGTGCAAGGACTGGGTCCGTCTCGATGTCAGAGGCCATAGATTGGAGATTCCTAAAGTCAGCAGAGAGAGGAAATCAGACCAGAACAGCACAAATCAGAGGAAGTTGGCGTCAAGGTAAAACCGATGACTCACGGCTACTAAATTTACTGTGACTTTAAATGGAAAAAAGAAATAAAAAGTTTTAAATGGGAAGGGTGGTGCTGCGTGGGCCCTAAACAAATACTGCTGAAGAATGGAAGGGTCTGTTTCCATTTTGCCAGCGGTTCCAGACGTGATTACAGATAGAAGCGAAGGCAAACCCTTTCCAGTTCGGGCAGGGCTGAGCCTGTGGGGTGGATTTCCACATGAAATGCCTTTGTTGCCTCTGTTGGGTCCGAGGGGAGCCTGAAGCCGAAGAGAGGAGGGGGAAGGAGTCCCAGGGCAGCAAGAGTCCATTGACCCTCCTGCATCTTCTGGGCACTCAGAGCTCGAGACTCTGCGCCTGTATGGCTGTGGTCCCTGGATGGGAGGGGTTGGAAACCCGCGCCTGGGGGGTGAGGGTGAGGGCTCCTCCCTCTGAGTCACTGAGCCGGCATCCCTTAGGGGACAGCAGAACCAGGAAACAGAAATGTTTCCACTTGAAGGTTGAGTTTGATCCAACTCAGGCTGGGCTTTTTATCTGTTAGTATCTCTGTTGGTCTTCATAGCTTTCTTTTTTAATCCTAGGCCATATTTAGGACTATGACACCAAGCAGTGTAGGGACATGGAGTCCCCTAGGGTCGGCCTTCCATTGTCCACGTGAAATGTACAGGAAGCAGCTTGGCCTGGAAAGGTCTCATGCTGGGGATGGAGCCGGGGCTCCCTGAGTCCTGGCCTGTGGCTCCTGGGTGGTCCCAGGTACAGCAGTGACCTTTGGGGCCTGGCTCTTCATCCGGGCTCTTCATCCGTAGCGTGACATTTGTAGATGAGTATTTTCTCTAATAGGACTTTGATGATGAAAACAGAATGAGGGAAAATGAATATCTGTAGGCTTTGAAGATAGCGAAAAGCACACATGAATTAATAATAGTCATGCATTTATGGAGTTCTATTATGTGGCTGGGACTTCGCTGGACTCTGGAGGGCACAAGATAACACACGTCAGTCCTCGAGACACATGGGCAGGTGGATCGGTCCTCAGTGAGGCCGTCTGCATTCTGTTGGTGGTACAGTAGATCCTGGGTAGGTAAGGAGTCATTTCAGACTTAAACAGGATTAAAGATGCTGTGCCTGTAAATCTTTTTAAAGTTTTTACTAAGAATTATCGTATGACATTTTTAAGACGGCACAAGGAAATGGACTGTCTGTGCACTACGGTTCACGGAACAAATCTCTCGGGTTTTCTTTTGTGCTCTACGGTTTTTTGCTGCACCCAAACAATGCATCGTTTGTATTTCAGTATTTGCTTCAATAATCTTCCAAATGAACACCCTGAAAACGCACTCAGATAACACACAGTCCCGACTCAGCTGCAGAGCAAGAGGGACGAGTCTCCTTTTCATACAACCTTGGGAGCTCTGTCGCCGCCGAAAGGTGTCCCAGAGTAATGAGGATGAAGATAATGACAGATAATAAAATGTATAGCCAACTCTGACCAAGATTTTTAATGAGGCAGGAGCTTGGTTTCGCACGTTTCTTCTTGAGCTTTAGTGTCAGGCCCAGAGCCTGCCATATAAGCTCTGCTTGGGAAGTGCTGTGTGTTAATTAGGGACTGTAGCAGGCTGACTTTCTCTTTACTAAAATTGCTCATGAGCTGCTTTGTTTTATTTCTTGCCTGGGTGTTCTTAATGATCATTCCTATATGTGCCTCCGTTCGTCATCTGTTAGTTCTTCCCAAGAGTCCCCAGGACATGGGCTTCACAGGACCCGTGTTGGGATGACCCAGACGTGCCGAGTATCACTTCCAACGTTCCGTAGCCACCGAGTTGTTCTTACGAAATGCCAAGGTGCACGAGAAGGACCCAGTTAGGAGACCTGAGCTGGGCCAGCTGCACACTAGCTGAGCGAGCTTTGCCACTCAAATTGTATCTCTATAAGGAGACACCTACATACGTAGACGGGCGATTGAATTCTTTTCCGTGGTTTCTAACATTTTTGTCTTCTGATTTAATCCAATGGGCTGTTAACACCGTATCTTCCCTCGCCTCTCAGCTTAAGAGTTTGTGACCGTACAGTACTGTTTTCGAGGGACTAAATGTTTAGCTTTCTTTCTTTCGTAAACTGCTTACTCTTTCAAGGGGACCGTGGAAGCGGAGGCCGGTGAGACAGCAGGTATGTACGGTGTATCTGTCTGTGTTTCTCCAGCATTGACGTTTTATCAAGGAACATGGCTCTGAAGGATGGCCATGCCTTGAAGGATGGGCCATGGCCCCAATGGCCAGATGCATAAAGACGTTTTTCATACATTGATCACTGGATGTCTTGCCACGCAGCCTCTGTGATACATACTCGGTTCTATGGTCTCCTTCCTAACTGCAGTCAGAAGAGTGGTGGAGAATAGTAATTGCAAGAAAGAATTGCCACGAGCATTAGCTGTTGGGTGATGGGTGTGAGCAGGCTGGCGGGGGCTAAGCGTCGTCATGGAGATGTTGACATCTTCCCAGTGGGTTTCCTTAGGGTAACTGGCGTGTCCCCTGGCACTGGACCTGCAGGGGGGCGGTGGGTTGTGGCAGCCAGCCGCTGATCGCCTGCAGCAGGGACCAGGTTTCGAGTTAGCAGCTGCTTGTGGGAGGGATGGCGGAGGGAAGAGAAAAGATTTCTTCTCGCTATCCAGGGACATACAGACTTCAAAGGGAGTTTACTTGGCACGATTGATGTGTTCCTGAAAAGTTCATCATAAATCACAATTTCTCTTAATCAAACTTTATTTCCCTATTGACATGACTTCAGAGCTTTTTTCAGCCCCATTTTCCGCGACTCTCTGTTGATGGCACTCTATTTCTGCTGTTCCCCTACATCCTGTTGGCTCTGAAAACTGTGAACAACCAGTAAGCATGCTGGGATGCCACGCTTCCGAAAATTGGCCACAGCTGTCAGCCAAAGGGACACGGTCACTGTGGGGTGGGCGCTGAGTCGAGTGGTATGGAAATTACTGGGAGCGACCCCGTTCGATCCTTGCATCCTCTGCTGGAGAAATTAACAACAGTATTCATCTCCGCTGAATCCAGGCATGCTGTATCATCAAGAGGATTCATGTCAAGTCCAATTTGGGATCATCGAATTAATTGTTACATGTGACAAACTGACGCGTAAAGTGATAAATACCTCTGTGCAGCCTCCCTGTTAAAATTCCACGGTGAGTTTTCATGGCCAGGGGGCTCGGATGATGGACAGGGCAGGAGAGCTCCCTTCCTGGGCAGCCTGCCCTGTTCCTTTCCCTGCCCTGTTTGCCTAGAAACCTTCATTAACCCATTTGCTTCCTGGCAGTTGTGTAAATTCTTAGCATTTTTCTTCTGCTCCCTCCCCAGGTGAACTGTGGGGAGTTGCTTTCCGGGGGTGCTCTTCCCCCAGCACCTATTTTATAAGCCCACGTGCCCTGTCCTCAAGAACTGCATATTAAACAGCCCACAAGTCTGGCAAACATCTGCCAGCCGCCTGAGTTTCTCAGAGTCAGAAGCTGTTGCCGTGGGAACCCCCAAACAGGTGGGGCACGGAATCGGCTGCCCGAGCGCCACCTGCAGGCGGATGGAGGCATTAGCAGCACATGGGCGGGGAAGTTGCTCCTGGCATATTTAGAGCCATTCCTGTTCCTTCGTGAAAGCTCTGTCCTGTTGGACGCAGCAGCATCCTTCATCGGAACCAACCGGGGACACCAGGCAGGCTATGGCATCTTCACCCTCTGCAGCCTTTGCCATTGAGGTGTCCCCTCTCTCTCTAACAGCCGCTCAGCACCCATGCTTGCCATTCCCTTCGCTAGTGGCTCAGGCTAAGGCTGGACTTCAGAAAGTCCCCACAGCGGGGGGCCCCATGGCCCCTGATGGGAGACCCCATAGTCTGCGTGTCTGCAAGTCTGTTCCGTCATTCTCCAGACCCTTTTGAATTCCCTTCTTTACATTTTTCCCGACTTTGTTTTTGTTTACTCTTATTACAGATTTCCTTGCCATAAGGAGATTCAGTTATCAAAGTATCATTTTAAATTATGATACACTTATTTCTTTAGAAATTTAATAACAAGATTTCATGATGTGAAATGTGAGTGGCCGACGTCACTTTGAGGTAGTAATGCATGGAACGATATTTTATGATACCTGCAGCAACAGTGATGTGGAGTCAAAGTCACAGGTGCTGCCAGCACCATGGGGGCTCGTTGCCTGAATTCGTAAGGAAAGGGGGTGTGAAATATCAGTCAGGTGCCGATGAGAACAAGGTATGGGGTGGGTTGGTTGCTTTTCCCTTCACCCTGTTCGTGGGAGCCCTGATTTCTGTTTCGGAGCCCCTTGGGTTAAGAACCTCATCCTGTGCCTCTTAGAGCCGTGTCGTATCAACACAGATATGTCTAAACTCATATGTCAGGCTTACATCAGACAGCTCTTCAAGGATCTGGATGTTGGTGTGATGCTCACAGTTCCAAACCCCAGAGGTGGCTTCACTGTGAAAGAACCCGCGCTCAGTTGGGAGTGATTCGGCTGCGTCTGCATCGCTGCCAGCCCCGATTACCCTTTTCATTCTCACGCGCAGTGAGGACACGCATGGGCAGACCAATGAAATTTCACCTCCTTCGAGAAACGTTCCCGGACACTCAGCCCTCAGACCTCAGTGCTGTTTTCTGTTCCCCACTGGAGAACATGCATGTCCTCCCGCCCCAATCCTCGCCCCGATGATGGCTCGCCACTGAATGGCTCACCCCAGCTTGGCTGCTTACTGGCTGGAGGGCCCGCCCCACAGGGTGGCGGGCTTCAGCTCACCTCTGCAGTGGGGTGGAGCACAGGGAACTCCGTTTGGGGCAGAAACCTTGGGTTTACTCCCAGCTTTGTGACCTGCTGCCTGTGTGATTGTGGGGAAGGTACTTAAATTCTTGGAGCCTGGGCTCCTTGGGTATAAAATGGGGGTAAAAATGATGACCCCGGGGGTGCCTGGGTGGCACAGCGGTTAAGCGTCTGCCTTCGGCTCAGGGCGTGATCCCGGCGTTGTGGGATCGAGCCCCACATCAGGCTCCTCTGCTATGAGCCTGCTTCTTCCTCTCCCACTCGCCCTGCTTGTGTTCCCTCTCTCTCTGGCTGTCTCTATCTCTGTTGAATAAATAAATAAAATCTTAAAAAAAAAAAAAAATGATGACCCCGTACAGGGTGAAAAGACACCAACTCTAAGGCACTTTATGAATGATGGCTATGGATGGATCATTGGGAAAGCCAAGGGCTTTTTCAGCCAAGACTTCAAGGCTCGTTTATAGACCCTCACGCTTGCCTGGTCCTGGCCGAGGGCCGCTGGTGGTCTTGTGGGCCCCTACTCTGGGTAGCCCCACCCCATCTCACTCCTTACAGACCTCTTGCCCACATGTTTCCCTGAATCCGGGGCCTGAGCAGGCCATGTCTGCTCACTCACCAGAACCGTACCGGGCCTTCAAGACCCACGCGAGCTCCTTTTCCACAAAGCTTTCCCTCACTGCTGCAGCCCCCGGGGATGGCCCCCACCTGACTTCTTGACACTTGAGCTCTGTGTGCCTCTGCATCAGTCCGCTCGGGCCGACACAGTGCCACAGACTGGGGGCTCAAACAACAGACATGGATCGTGTCAGTTCCAGAGGCTGGAAGTCCGAGATCAAGGCGGCAGCAGGGTTGGTTTCTCCTGAGGCCCCTCTCCTTGGCTTGTGGACGACTGTCTTCCCCCTTTGTCTCTGCATGGTCTTCCCGCTGTGCGTGTCTGTGTCCAGATTCTTGCTTCTTATAAAATCGCCAATCCTAGTGGATTAGGACCTACCCTAATGACCTCATTTTAACCAAAGGGTCTCTTGAAAGACCCTGTCTCCAAATACGGTCATATTCTGAGGTTCTAGGGTTGGGACTGGAGGACACTGGTCATATTCTGAGGTCCTGGGGTTAGGACTGGGGGACACCGGTCATATTCTGAGGTCCTGGTGTTAGGACTGGAGGGCACCAGTCATATTCTAGAGGTCCTGGGGTTAGGACTGGGTGACACTGGTCATATTCTGAGGTCCTGGAGTAGGACTGGCAGACACTGGTCATATTCTGAGGTCCTGGAGTAGGACTGGCAGACACTGGTCATATTCTGAGGTCCTGGAGTAGGACTGGTGGACACTGGTCATATTCTGAGGTCCTGGGGTAGGACTGGCAGACACTGGTCATATTCTGAGGTCCTGGGGTTAGGACTGGGGGACAGCGGTCATATTCTAAGGTCCTGGGGTTGGGACTGGCGGACACTGGTCATATTCTGAGGTCCTGGGGTTAGGACTAGAGGACACTGGTCATAATCTGAGGTCCTGGGGTTAGGACTACAGGACACCGTGCAGCCTGTAATAGCTCCTCACTTAGCATGCCGTTTTCACCTGCCGAGTCCTTCCTGGCTGCCTGTGCTCTTGTGTTTCCCGGAGGCTGTCTTCTCATTGAGGGAGCACTGTGCCCTAGATCACTCACGCACCCCTGCAGGGCTTGAGGCCTCACTCAGAGGACAGCGTGAGAAGGATGTAAACAGCGACCTCACCCTAAATCAGCTACTTATGGATTAATCGGAAGACAGAGCGTAACACCGGGAGGGTGGGACAGGGAGCAGCACCGAGAGTAAAGCAGAAGAGAAAGCGCAGTAGGGGTTCTGAGGATTTTAAATGCCAAAGGGTAGGAAAACGTGGCCAGCTTAGCTCTCCGAGCACGAACGACACTCGACACTTGAGAAGGCCAAGTCCATCTCCCAGAACACCAGTTTCTAAAGCAAAAAGCTTCAGGCCCCAGCTGGGTGGGAGGCAGGCCGCTGGTGTTGTTGGCCATGCTGATCCCTAGGCCGGCCTGCCCTCCCCTTCCCCTTGCAGCAAACAGAGTATAAACCTTCGCACTCCCTCATTCCAAAACCTGGAAGTGTGTACCCCCAACAGGGTTGTGTCACATTTGACAATTCCAGATACTTCAAGAGGTCACGTTTTACATTCACTCATGTTTAAATGAAGGCTCGCAATTATTATTTTATTAGCTACGTTACATTGTTTCTCTGTCCCTTCTTTATTCATTCGACGTGCTCCCAGGGTGACTCGTGCCACTCACAGATACTCTGACCACGCGTCCACAGCTAAGTCCGTACCCAGCTCTCCCCCGGTCCACGCCGGTATTGTCAGCTGCCAGCTCGGCCTCTCCGTTTGGATGTCCGGGACAAACTAAATTCCATTTGCCCCTCCCCTTCCTACCTGCTTCTCTTTCACCCCACCTCGCACCTTAAAGCCAGAGATGGTGGCTTTCTGGCAGCCACCGCGCCCCCAGCATGAACACACGGTACGCAGGGCGCAGCTCCAGTCCTGTGCCCACGGCGCTCTCTGTGCCCAGCAACAAGAGCCTGGGTGTTTCTAGAGAAAAATCACACAACCCAGCCGACTTGCCTCACTCCAGATTTCATGACACAGCTCTGTGCGGTTCACTTTCCACTTCCTGAGATGACGGTCCTCCTCAGCCCTCTCTGCCCCACGTTCACTGTCTGAGCCCCCAGAGGGTGAGAGCCCCCCAAGGAGATCCAGGCCTCTGCCACCTGTGTGTTCCTCCATGCTGGGCACTGGTGCGGAGGGGTGCTCCGTGGACCGCCCCTCCCTCTTTAGCAGGCTGACTCCTGCTCACCCTGGCGCCTGGGGTGAGGCACCCTTGCTTCTGCTCTTTAAAGCCATAAAGTGTTGAAGTTGTGTTTTTAAAATCTCTCTCTCCCCTCCTTCGAATACTCAGTGCATGCTGGGCTGTGAAGCCCTGAGAGGCTGGGATGTGCGGCAGGCAGCCAGTGCCTGGGGAGGCACTCAGGCTGGGAAGGTTGAGTGGGTGCAGAAAGGTAGCCAAGTCTGGGTTCTAAGCCTGGGGCTAAGCTGAGCCCCGGGCATTTTCCCCAGGGCCACAACACAGGCCGAGTGGGAGGGGAAGGTCTGCCCGTGTCTCTAACGGGCCAGGGGCAGAGCTCTATAGCTGTGAAGGCTCCCCGTCACCTCCAGAAAACAGTGCACTTTCCTCAGTCAGGGTGTCCCCAGATGTGACCTTCCCCAGCCGTGTTTCCTACACCTGCACTTCCCACTGCACCTGACTGCTAGGTCATGGTCTTGCTTCCCTCCCCCTCCTTGCTCTCCCGAGCATCCCCACCCCCACTAGACTTTAAGACCTGATGTGAAAGTCCCTTGATCTCACCAGGAACCCTCTGTCACCTCGAACCCCTTAGCAGACACCCGTGATTCAGGGTTCTGAGTGGTGGCTGTGGGGACAGGTTTCCCAGAAGCACCTTGGTGCCAGGAGCTGAGTTCAGGATGGGGGGGGGAGTTTAAACCTGGTTCTGCCAGGGTCGCCCTGTGGCTTTGGCCACATACCTGTGACGTCCTGAGCCTTGGTTTCCCATCTTGGAGATGGGGCAGCGGTACCTCGTTCAGAGGATTTTTCAGAGGACTTCATGTCACAGAGGCTGGTTAAGGTTTCCACAGGGCGCTGGCCACCAGCAGCACTCAGGAAACACCGACTTGCTTTGCTCCACCTAAGACCTCTGACTGAATTGTTCTAGATGGGCAAGGGGGGGCTGTTAGTTTTTGCAGTGTGTGTGTGTGTGAATGCAGATTAAAAACTGTTTCCTTGTCTGTCTGAACTGCCTCAGCATATGGTCATGAATTTTCCCTAAGTTGTTTCTGAAGGTGGAAGTGAGCAGGACTCCAAGGCTGCCCCGCCCACCGCCCAGCACAGCCTGGTCTCAGCCTGGAGTCCTGCCAGCATCTCGTGGGGGGGGGGGGGTTGAGACACAGATCGCCTGCACGGCCCCCTGAGGTTCTGATTGAGTAGGTCCGGGTAGGACCTGAGAATGCATTTTCAGTCAGCTCCCAGACGAATTGGTACTGCTGTGCAGGGACCACACTTGGAACCATCGCCCTCAAGAATACAAGCAACGCATCTATATATTGTTTAGAGACGGCCACTCTTCCCTTATGAGGGCCTCACCTGGGACATGTTACAAGTAGCTAAATGTCAGCTTATTTTGCATTCCCCACATTGTCAGTGCCAGTGAGCTGTGGGAGTGTTTCTTGTGTAGCATTGTTCAAAGCCTGCTTCCTAGCATGCCGGTCCTATAAAGTACTCTGATAACGAGTCCCGTGGTCAGAGAAGTCAGGCAGTTGTCCTCCCGTGGTCCCCAGCTGGGAACTCCCAGTGCACCTGCACCTCTGACCTGGCCAGAGAGCCACACGACCCCATGTACAACCCTGTGTGCCGTGCCGTGGGAAGTCTGTGAACGGCGGAACAACAGGGTGGGAGAGGAAACCTCTCCAGTGGTGGGATTCCTTGAACACGTTACCTGTCCACCCCTTCTCTTCTGGGAGTACATGCTGTTTGGTCTTGAACCTTGAGCAACAGTTTCGCTGTCTTTTTTTTTTTTTCTATTTTATAATATTTTTAAATTATATTATGTTAGTCACCATACAGTACATCCCTAGTTTTTGATGTAAAGTTCCATGATTCGTTACTGCGCTGTCTTAACCAGACTGTTGTGGGAACTCATGAAGCTGGGCTTGTCTCAGCTGCCCTCCCACGTGATCTGCCTGACTTTTCATGGGAATGTGTGTACACGTCTGAACAGCAACCCTAAGAAAACTGATAAGCTCGTGCGGTAGAACTTCACCAGTCTGTATTAATTCTGGTGAGTGGTAGTGTGACAGACTTTTTTAATTTCCAAATTATAAAATAGTCATTAAAAATAGGGTATTGTTGGGGCACCTGGGTGGCACAGCGGTTAAGCGTCTGCCTTCGGCTCAGGGCGTGATCCTGGCGTTATGGGATCGAGCCCCACATCAGGCTCCTCCGCTATGAGCCTGCTTCTTCCTCTCCCACTCCCCCTGCTTGTGTTCCCTCTCTCGCTGGCTGTCTCTATCTCTGTCGAATAAATAAATAAAATCTTTAAAAAAAAAAAAAAAGGGTATTGTTACTTTCGTGATCATCCTGTAACTTGTATTTGTCTAATTACTGCTGCCGGTAAATTCTCATGGAAGAGACATGACTTAACGCACAAGACTTATTTGTAACAAACATATCAATTATTTGTACATAAATTTTCATTTAGGGTGTTTTGGGTTTCTTCCCAAAACCTTATTTACTTAAGGGGTTCCTATTCTTCCTACCGTCTTGTCTATGTTGCCCATGGGTCCCCCCCCTTTCTTCTAATGAACACAAACGTCAAATCAGTGAAGCCCAACTAAGTAGGGTTTCACTCTATAGGAAGAACCACTCATGTGAGCACGCACACAAGCAGCTTCCCCTGCCCCCCCTCCCCAGCCCATCCGGCTCCCTGCATGTCTGTTCTGAGGACATTTGATTGTGGTCAGAGACTTAGCTGTTTGTCTCTAAACTCCGTTCCTGCAGCTGACCTATAAGGCAAAGGTCGCCTGCATGATCCCACCTTGGCTTTCGTGCATTGGTTACGGTTACGGGAAAAATGGAAGCACGGGAAGGTTTATCTTTTAATGCATTTCATCAGAGAAAACTGTTTTTCAAACTGTGGGTTGTGGCCCATGGGTGGGTCATGAAGTCAGTTCAGTGGGTGGAGACCAGCATTTCTTTTTTAATGGACTGGGATCGAGCAGTAAATATCAGAGTGCATTCCAGGCTCTAAGAGTCAGACTGTTTATGTATGTGTGTCTGTCTGTGCACTGGGTCACAGCGTGGAGAGAGCCAAGTTTTTATTGTGGGTCATGGTCAAAATATGGGACAGCCATTTGAAAGAACGTAGCTCAAGCAATTCCAGATAGAGGAGAATGACTAACGTAAGGTGAAACTTGTCCTCCTTAGTGTCATACTTTGGCCCCCTGCGCCCCACATCCTCTCTGGGCTTTGGCGGTGCCACGCCCTGTGACCCACCTGCTAATTGAGCTCCAGGAACCCCGAGTTTGTACCGTCGGTGGAATTCCTTCGCACTGTTTAAGGTTGATTCGTGCTTCGGGGTAGCGTCCAGCTCTTAGGACCCAAGAAGACAGAGCTGCCCCCAGTCCTCTCTCCCTGACCCCCAGCCCACCTTGTGTGTGGTGCTCAGCTGACCGATGCCCCCCCCCAACTGCCTCAGAGGCAGATCGCTGGCTTCCCTTTAAAGCCCCCTATGACTTCTCTGTGTAGGTTTTGGACTTAGTCTCCCCCTTTGCGTCTTACGGTTGTGGGAATCCCGATCAGGAAAGGCGAAATCAGTTGGCCAAAGTTCCGTGGTTAGGGGAAGATGGGGTGGTTTACTACACGTGCATCGGGGTTCCTGACCTCTCAGTGCCTTTCCCCACACCTGTCTGTGACCTGCAGTGTGGGACTGACGTGCACACAGCTGGGGGCCTCCTCTTAGATGCAATTTAATGTATTAAATTCGGATAAGCATTTTATGCCCCTCGATGCTGTTCTCAAGTTAGTAAAAGTGTGTTCCTGATAAAATGCCATTATACTTTTGTCTCACAAACTAGTAAAAGAAATTCCTCCTAGAAAAAATGTTTCTTATCTGCCTAGTCATTGATTAGGAAAGTTAGTCCTAACCAGCCTGTCTGATTTTCTTATAAACCCAGCAACACTTGGGTGAATTCACACAATTGTGCCTTAGCCGTAAAAGGCCTTAAAAGAGTTTAAGGTTTGGACTCTGAAAAGCACTGGCGGCCATTAGGGCCCCAGGCTCACGAGCTGGGATCCTGGCTCCCCCTCTTACTGGCTGTGTCACCTTGGACAGTTTACTAACCCTCCCTGTGCCTCGGTCTCCCCGTCTGCAGATTGTGAGTGATGATAGCACTTAGCAGGCTCAGGTTACATGAGTCCATGTGTCGGCAGCACTTGGAAGCACTCCTGGTGTAGCGTAAGAGAGAAATATTAGCTCTTATTAGTATATTCCATTATGACTCTGTCTCTCTTATTTTATAGTCAAAACCCTGGACCTAAAAGTAATCCTAACCCTCTGTAAGTGGCTGGAATATTGAAGGCCCAGTGTGTTCAGAAGGACACCTTTGCCTGTTCTCGCTGTGTCATGCGTTCCGCATGGAGGGTGCGACGGGAGGCAGGTGGTCGGTGCTGCTCCCAGGCACTGCAGCCCGGTCGGGTTTTAGGGCATCTTTCCAGCATTGCGCTGTTTCTTAGAAATGCCGATGCTGAGCTAAGCTCAGACTCCCAGTGCAGCGTTTGGAGATGACTGTGGCTACTTCCTGGTCCCAGCTAACAATGCATGTTCGAGAAATGCTTTGTTTCCTGGGAGCTCATGTGATTTCAGGGGCAGTAATTGCCCAAACGAATGTCGCTTTGGGCTGGCTCATGAGCTAATCTTACACCAAGGGCTCTTGGTCCCGCTCTCCCACCTGACCAAGGATTTCAGAACTTCTAGAATTTCCTAACACATACGTCTCTTAAAGAATTGCGGAGGGAAATCAGAGAGCAAAGGTATGACTTCACCTTACTTTTAAATCTGCCTTCCCATCACCTTGCTCGTAAAAAGTTGTACTGAGTTGGAAAGGAAAATCGGAGGAGAGCAGAAGGCATTTTAGACAGAAGTTGAGTTCCCGTTACTTCCTTAAGAATGCCCGCTGTCCACCAGGTTTTGCACTGACAATGCTGGCCGGCGAGGGCACTGGCCCTGAAGGGGGCGCTCTGGGGCGTCGTGCGTTAGAGCTGGACACACAGCCCTGCTCTCCGACAGCAACGGTGCGCGCTCAGGCTCGTCCATCCAGGGAACCCATGGCAGTGGTGGCGGAGGAAACGGAGGATGAGGGAGAAATGAATTCCTTAGATGGGGTCTCCCAATCATCTTGGTGGGTTCTCTTTCAGCCTTCAAGGTAAAACACTTCCCCAAATGGATAAGCTGCTCTCAACTCTTCGTACAATCATAAATTCAGCAGTGGAACTGGCCTTTAATCAGTGTCCCAGAGTGTGTCGATGCTAATCTGGCCCTAAAGGGTTCCAGATTCGAATGCATCTAGGAATCAGGGGTTCAGTGAAGTTGATCCGATTTCCCTAAGTTGTCTCTGGGCCCTAGTATGTGAAGGGCATTTAAATTCCTGGGAAGAGGATTCAGGAACGGTGGTGCCAGAACCTGGTTTGACCAAGGTCACGCAGATCACGTTGCAGAACTGGAGACGGGCTGATCAGACGCGGGGCCACTGTCCTGAGGGCTGTGCGTGTGGCAGGCGTCAGGAGAACAGTTTGTCGGAGAATTTGAGGACCCAGGTTCTTGTCCCAGATCCATCTCCTCCCAGCGCCCTGACCACGGGGGGACGTGGCCGCCTCTGCCGCTTCACTGCTTCCTCGTGTGAAAGGAGGCCAGTGCTTCCCTTGTGCCGGCCACCCTGCGACCCTGTAGTGAAAACACTGGAACGTGGGCGGAATGGGCTGTGCAATTAGCAGAAGGCCTGCAGACGGAAGACGGAGCGTCCGTACACTGTTCTCTCCTCCAGGAAGGGCTTGCGGGGAGCTGTCCACTGGGGAGAAATTCTCTGCTGCGTCTGTTTCCTTCTGCCTTGCTGAAGGTTTTGCTTATGTGCGTGAGTCATATGTCCTCTGTGGAGATGAATGTATAGAGCTGCCCACGGCTTCTCCGTGTCATCGAGTGATGCCTGTGATATTTTCTACCCCTTGACAGCTATGTCTTGTTTCTGCCAAATCCATTTCTCGTTCTCGGTGCTAGAGGGAGCGGTAGCCAGAGCTTGGGGGGAAGTTGTCATCGGAAAGTGGCCAGGTGTCCCCAAGACAAGCAAAATGCACAGCCAGAGGCCTCGGAAAACTGCAAAGGTTTTCTGTCTTCATGCTAAAACTCCTACAGTGGCAAATGGTGAAGTGACGCAAGGCTACTGATAGTCCTTATTTATCCTACTTAGTGTAATACCCATACATTTTGCTGTAGAAGATAGTGGTGGGTTTAAATATGGGGCGTTGCCTCAGGCTGCTCTGGGAGTGGTCACTATATGATTTCTATAACATGCTGTCTTCATAAATGGGGGAAAAAATCTGAATTCTGAAACCTGTCTGGCTCCAAGGGTTCCAGATAAGAGATCAGGGGCCATCGTGGAAACTGAGGCACAGAGGCACATTTGAAGATGAATGGCACCCACACTGGCCGAGGGTTTGAGGAGCAGGCCATGCTGTTGCTAGATCAAGGTGACAGGCGGCCACACCCGTACAAACACCCATCACTGTTGTGGCAGCTGGTGAGATGCTTCCCCCCTCCCTGCTGTTGCTTCCTTCTTGAAACTATAGACAAGGCAGTGCCAGGCCCTGGCCCGGGGGGTAGGGATCCAGCTCTTTCCTCCATCAGTGCTCTTTGGGAGGCCGCCAGGAAGAAGGCTCCCTGGGACCCCCTCACCCAGGCTGTTCAGTAAAGAAGCAGTTGGCACACACCCCGGGAAGCTAGCTACCACCAAAAGCCAGCAGTATTTCACGAGCCTTAGAAATCTCGTTGTACCCGTCCATTATAAATTATTGAATTAACACTGCGTATTTATAGCAACTGCTTAGTAGTTTAATAATTTACTCATCCCTTATGGATCCTTTGGTATATTTCTTTTAATTGTTGGGGAAAAGAGTCCTTTTAGAGCTGACTTCCCTGGGCTCCTCCCTCGGCGATGCTTCCCGAATTCTAAAACAGAATCCCACACAACTGTTCCTAAGTGTGAAGTACCTGACAATTGACCTGTCCACCTGGAGGCCGACACTTACCTCCCTTTGCGTGCACCCCGGGGCTGCCTTGCTGCGAAGCCAGCCAGCTGGTCCCATCCCAGCCCCGAGACTCAGGTCACTGGTATTCGGTGTCCGACACTTGGGTTACATGGATTATGAGACCATAAAGGGACCTGACATCATTAATATTGTTTCTAAAGGGGAAAACAATCTTTCCACGTGCAAAGAAGTGACTGTTGGGAGCCCTCTCCTTTGTGAGGTGCGAGCTGCTACCCTAATGTGGGTCATTCCTCTCAGAGCCCAGGATTTCCCTCTTGCTCGTCAGTGCTTGGTGATGACAGGAAGTCAACAGAAGCAGGCCGTGTGTCCTAACACGGGCACGCAGATGAGCAAACCCGGTCATCGGGATGGCTGTAGGTAAGGGAGAAGTTTCAAAATGAAGGCCTGGGTCCTTCAGGCATTCAGGAATCCAGCGGAGGAGGCAAAGCCTGCAGGACCATCTGTGTTGAGGGCAGGGGTGGGGGCTGCCCATCTTTCTTTATCTTCTCCAAGCTCCTGAGAAGATGCCTTGAACGTCATAGTTAGTCCCTTTTGCGTGGAGTTGAGGTTTTGTCATGCGTGAAGTCACACTTCATAAAGACGCTGCTTTCTTTCCAAGGTTGGCTGCTTTGGAGCCTGGGCCTCAGTCTGGTCACCTGTATGTTTCGAACCATTCCAGATTTTTAGGGAAGTTTGGCAAGAGTCCTGCAAAGAAACGCAGCCTTTGTTGGCAGCTGCCAGGAATCGTCGTAGGGGGGGGGGGTTCTGTTAAATTTCTTAATTCAGACTCCTGAAAACAATTTTAAGGAGGACGTACCCTTCCTTCTCCTTTTTCTGCCCCCAGCACGCTGATCATTTAAGATTCAGCGGATGGTTCCATCGCCATTCTCAGGTTTGACGTGAGGTGATCTGAAGAAGCACCTCTTGGCCTGGGCTCTTTCTGAACAGGAAGAAAACCATGTGCAAGTTTGAGATTAGTCTGGCAGTCACCCAAGGGACAGCCCACTTCCTTGGGAACCCCAGGGTCCCTACCGATCAGCAGCCAGCTTGGTGCAGCTAGATGGGTAGGTAACAAAAATAAATCCACCTGATCTCTAATCACTCCCTTGCGAGCCTTTGAGGCTCTCTGCGCACGAGGAGTGACATGCATTTCCAAGATGGGAGCAACAAACAGCCCCAGTTAATCCCCCAGGTTAATTTGCTCCTGCCAGGACTGCAACAGGGCCGGCCATGCGTGTGGCATTAACAGCATCGCTGGGGGTCTGTGTGCACCAGACACTGCAGGTGCTGCAGAACAACAGAGTCAGCCACCATCCTTGACCTTGAAGAGGAGCTCGGTGTGTCAGAGCCTCTGCTGCACAGAGAAGTGGGGAGTTTTTGTAGGGAAACAGCTGAGAACCTGCTTCAGCCAGCAGGTTGGGGAAGGCAGTGGAATGATAACATGGGAGCCTTTGAGGCAGTATTTACCAGCTGGCTGCGTGTTAAGGTCATACAGGCAGGAATGCCTGGGGGGCTCAGTGGGTTGGGTGACTGCCTTGGGTTCAGGTCACGACCCCAGAGTCGCGGGATCAAGCCCCGCGTCGGGCTCCCTGCTCGGCCGGGAGCTTGCTTCTCCTTCTCCCTCTGTCTGCTGCTCCCCCTGCTTGTGCACGCTCTTTCTGTCTGTCAAATAAATAAATAAAATCTTTAAAAAAAAAAAAAAAGTCGATACAGGCAGATGGGACACCAACATTTCTTCCACACACAATGGAACTCCTAAAAGCCCCAGAAACTTCGAGGATCTCTCTAGAATTCTGTGTCTCAGCTTCAAGTGACCATGCGACGTGTTTAGGCTGGAATGTTTTGGAGAGTGCGAGGTTGGCACTCCTTGTAATCACGCCAGGACAGAGGCCTAGCCAGACGGCGAGCCCCTGGGGTCAGGGACATGCCATCCCAGGGTTGACTGAGGCTGATTCCACCTCCCCTCTACTGGTCAAGGAGGAGGCAGCAGGAGGATAGCTGCTTTTTTTTCCCTAGAAAAGGACAGGAAGGCAAACATCATGGCATCTGCCTTTGTATCATTTTTGAAGACTGCATTGCAGACGATGTTTGTACTTATGTCACCGAGAGTGGTTAGGACACTCGCACAGCTGCGCTACTGCGCCATAAAGAGGCTGTCTTTTCCTTTCCACTTAGATCGGCACTCTTTTGAGGCACATGCCGAGGAAAAGCCGCAAACTGCATCTTGAGCTTGAGAAGAAGTCCCCTTCAGGGCTCTTTGTACCTGACAGAACTTGCTTCTTTACGATGGTGCTCCACGTTCGTGCTCCTCTTCCCTCCCACCCACCTTCGTGGAACAGGAGCATCGGTGCACGTGATTTTGACCGGGTGCTTGGTTCACGCTCATGTATCTCACTGAAATAGCACCCCTTTGTTTCCTTGGGGGAGCCTCCAGGTGAGGGGCTGCTTTAGGTCCCTGCCGTGCCTCCACTTATCCCAGGCAGGCTCCCTGCTCCACATGGGTGTCACCTTTCTTTGGGGTCCCTCTCTCTCTCAGCCCCTTGGAGCCGCCTCGCCATCCAGTTACCGGCTTCACTTTTTAATACGAGGCACAGTGGATGCTTCGTTGGTGGGGAAGGCAGGTTATCTGGCTGTCTCTGTGGAAGGAAAGGAAGCAGGGGCCCCGAGGGAGCATTTGGAAGGAGGATGAGGAAGTAGGAGCTTTGGGCATGGGAACCAGGGCAGCATGCGTTGAAGGATGGCTTTGTCTCGTGCCCCTGCTCTTCCCTTCATCACCTGAAGTCCTTATTCGCCAAGTTCAGGGAGCTTCTCTGATTCCCCACATGTCCCCAGGAGCAGTCCTGGGGACACCGCATCCTTGATGGAGTCCATGGAAGTTCTTCCTGTCGATAAGGACAAGGACGTACTCTGTTTTCTTCTGGTTGCCACAGAGACAGGCCACATTGAAACAGGGATAAGTCGCTTCTGGAAAATCACGATGACCTGTGTTCCCCTTTAGCTTCTGGCAAACCTCACAGGAGTGCCCCATTGGCCTCTTGATGACATTTGGGGGCCCTCTGGGTCCAGCGCTCTGTTGTCTTTTGTCCCTAGCCAGCCCCCAGTGCGGAGTTCTGGACAACGGATGAGCCACAAACACTCGTTGGTGGAGAAGAGACAGTGGTGGGCAGCAGGGGGCGAGCCCCGTGTCCCTCCGGGTACTGAACAGCAGGAAGCAGGAGGCACGCCGGATGCAGCTCAACACTGCCTAGTTTTGTACTTTCAGACACCTATCTGTTGCATGTGTAAACAAGTGATACCAACAGATGAACAAACCACAAATAAACCTTAGGGCCCCAAATACATGAATTTCCAGGGAGTGAGCCGGTGGCCAAGACCAGAGCATCATGACTATTCAATGTCAGCGAGTGAATGAGGACTCCAGTCCCTGCCCGGAGTGCTTTTCTCACACCCGTAAGGGACTCTGATGTTCGTCCCTACCAGGTCCGTCCCTGGAGTGCTCCCATGCTGTTTGGATATTCGGCAGCATCTGCTCTAAGCAGGTGCATGAGGCCGGGGTTCTGGACTGAATATACGTCATCCTAACTCACTAGCAGGTTTGTAGGAGTAAAGCCGAATTAGAGGTGGGTTTAGGTTTCTGTGCACTTGACCTTGCTCCTCTTTTTCTGTTGATTCCTGAAATCACGTGAGGATGTGCTGTGACCTGGGGAGGGTCCAAGAGCTAGGCTTTTCAGTCACACAGCAGCTGCATTTGCAAATCTGGAGACCTCTGAAGGCAGCAGCTTATCGCATCCACCGGCTGGCGGGGCTGGGACTGCGGCTATCAGCTCACCAAATCCCTCCCTGCCAGGAGTTTGGAGGGTGGATTAAGGATATAATTACAGGCGAATCCAGCAACAGAGAAATCCAAAAGCTCTTGTCCATCATGCCGTGTACTTGACTTTAACCTAAGCCGTGTTCAGTCCTCCCACGGCATGTTTTGACTTTTGCTAGATGCAAAGCTCCCGTGGCCAAAAGTCTCCTGAGAGCAAGTGAAATCTGGCATCTCTCCTCTTTTATTATTGGGTTCGCCACTCAAAACATCCTAGCACTGGCTGGCCCTGTGTCAGGTCGGCCGCCCGCACATCTGAAGATGGAAGGATTCGCAGGCCGGATGAGTTGTCGGTGTCTGTATATGATTTAACGTCCGTGTGTCCCTCATCGTGATAGAAATCCTGTTAGCAGTTGTCCAGATTTTTTCCCACCTGCACATTTTCCTATTTAAAGCCATAACAGCTCTAGAAAATACATACTTTGTACTTTGAACCATGGACACCCTTCTCCCAAACTCATATCATTGTACACATGACGCATGACCCTACAACAGCCGACTAGATCTGATTTCAAACTACAGACAGTAAGTGTTTCAGTTTCAGCGGCCACCAGCTCAGCGCGGACTATTCTCCGGCATTCCCTACCATTGATTTAGCGTACGTAGGGGCGACCCACCTCCAGCAACCATCTTCCAACAGCGTAGCTTTGGAGCTAACCAGGCTTTTTTTCCCAGCATCTCCTACATTACCACGTGGTAAAACAGATTTTTTTTTTTAATTTTAAAACTTAGCCCTTGCCTTTAATGATAATCTGCGTTCTTCCTAAAAGGTATCTTCCCTGGAACATTTAGCGACATAAAGGAGACAGTCTTCTTTTTTTTCCTTCCGTATGCTGTTTGAATACGACAGGATGCTGGGAATGAGGTGGGCAGGGGCTCAAATTCTTCAGCACGGGACCTTTCTCTCTGTAAAAACCCTCCAGTCCCACTCCTAGGGCACCGTATGTGCTCAGAACAAGGAGTGAGGACACAAGGTTCAAAGAAGCTCTGAGAAGCCCTGGGATAGTCTCTATTACAGAGGGAGGGAGGGAGAAGAAAGGGATTTTTAAATTACAATTTTAGAAGACAAAATAGCAACTTGGGGGCCGTCTTTATATAGGAAATGATTTCACTACCTGTTATCACTAAATGTGATTTTGTCAGTGGAGACAGCATTCTAAGCACAGTGTAGACATTATTCCATTTAAAGTTTCAAGTATTCTTTGAAGTAGGTGTTGTTCCCATTATAGAGATGGACACTGAGGCTCAGAGAGGCTACTCATCTCAGGTGAGATTTGCACCCAGAGCTGTTTGTCTCCACAGCCCGGGCCCTTAGATGCTCCAGTACACCCTTTCCTCTTTGCTGCTGGGTCTTCCCCGAGCTCTGCACAGACGCACGGCAGCGTCAGGTGGGTTTTCGAACCCGTGCCGCTGCGCAGCGCCCGTCCACACCCGGCAGGAAGCACGGCCGGGGTTTCTCTCCTCCGATGGGGTTCCCCCCTCGATTGTGATGAATGCAGAGGTGGTCTCTGGCTGGGATGACCCCTGTGTATTAAATCCATAAGATGCGAGCTCACAACTAGAGTACTTGCTCCACTTCTCTTTTCTTCTCTGCATCCAGTGAAGAGGGACAAGGGGGTAAGGACAAAGGGAAGAAGAAGGGAAGGTCCTAAGTCACACGATGGGATCTCTGTGCAGAAAGAGCACTAAGCTTAGAGGAGCTTTCTGGAAATACAAGTCTTGGGGGAAAGGGACATTTCCAGGCTCTGGTTAAACAACGAGCAGCTGTCGCCGCGGGTCCTGAGTGTCTGTGGAACACATTATTCACGTGTAAGCCACACTCTCCCTGCACACTTGGGACTTGGAGGGTCAGCCGCCTCCCACTAATAGTGGGGGGTAATGGAGGGGGCATCTAGGTCAGCAATCAGCCGGGTGTGTGCAGGTGGGATGCCAGCTGGAAAAGCCTTTTGAGAAGCCCTCCCACATGGAGACCTGGACCCCCACTCATCTCCAGGACAGACTCTGAAGAACAGGCCAGGCAAAGGTTCTGTCCCAACGTCTGAACAAGGGGGTGAGAGCACCCCATTGCTGTCCCTGAGCCTCCGTCCTCTCCTTGAAAATAAGGTTGGGAGACCGGTTTGAACACAAGCTCAGACATTCTCTTCCAGAAGAGGACCTTGGCTCAGGCCCTTTAAAAAAGGTTTTACAAACTCCATATACCAAATCCAGAAGGAACTGTATTCCAGATTATTTTCTTTCAGATTTAGAATTGTACTTAAACAATGGAGTCGTGTTTTATTTACCTGTCCCAAGAAGGCTCATGGGACAACCGCCTGTTCCTTGGGACAAGGGGGACACACCTGTCCTGAGATGCCAGTGGCCCCAGCCCACCAGGGACATCCAGCCTCCAGCTGTCCTGTGTGCAGGGTGCTGGCCAGAGCTTTGCCACGACTGCCAGCCGCTGAGAGGACCAGCAGCGCCATCTTGTGGGAATGCTCTGGGCCCCTGAGCTCGGGCTGCAAGTAGGAAACAAGTCTGTGAAGAACCACCTGACAAAGAAATGTCTGCGTGTAGTCAAGTGAGCTGTTTCCCTCCGGTCACCAGCCATGCTAATTATTATTTTGGTGTCTAGAAAATTAATAACCCAAATAAATTAACACCAATCCAGGAAGATATGTCAAGAAAAAATGGCTAGGAAGGATTTGTTTTCCATCTATTTACTAGGTAGATATATACATATCACCCCAGGTGGAAATGTTTTTTTCCGTAAACTCCATGAAAACACGAATCCACAGGTTTAGAGCAAAGTCAAAAGACAGTGGCAGAATGTGCTTCTAGTTTGCCTGAAGAGCTCTACCCTTTCCCAAGGAGGGCCCGTCACGTGAGCTGGGCCGCACCCCACATCACCCCACCTCCATTGTTGCAGGAGAAGAGCAAGAAGAGGGCCCCCTTTGACTTCACCCACTTTGTGCTGACAAAAGCAAATTGAATCACACCCCGTCCTTCTGCTCACTGTAGCCCAGCATCATGGCCTTCCTGTCACACTTGAGGGCCTCAGCTTAGATGTCACCTTGTCAGGGTCTGCATTGACTCCCCCACCCTTTGAAGAGCACCCTGTTCATGCTCTCCTGGCACTGGTCACCATGTCTAATTCTGGGCTTGTACCCGGCCTCCTCTGCTGGGTCACCCCCTGAGGGGGCAGCTGTGCTCTCTGGCCTCAGGGGGGCACAGTGAAGCCCTTATTGCCCATCAGCCCGTCTGCAGCGAGGGTGCACTGTGATTCCATTTGCAGGGCTGTGTTTGGGGGGATCCTGCCTCTTCCTCCCCCTGTGACCATGCACAACACCCTTGAAAGGCTTTCTGGTCTGGGAGCAGCTCGGTGCCGCAGGTGAGCGGGCCGCAGGTTAAATGGAGGTGCTTCAGTCCTGTGGCCTCAGGGGAGGCTTCATGGAACTGTTAGCTGCTTATTGGAAAACGAAATTGAGACTCTGACACAGCTTTCTGGGCCCAAGTGTTTATGTGAGCACCGCTCGCTGACTCACTAGACAACTCTGATGGTTAGGGAGATTTGGGGGAGGAAGTCCCCTCCCGAGCACACACTTGCTTTCTTACCAGGAAGGAAGGGAGTGTCACCCGATGACACTCTCCCAGGTCCTGATGTCACCTTTTTTGGATGGTGGCCTGCTTCCACTGACCCCTGCCAGCGCCCCAGCCAGGCTTCCTTCCATCCTTGCCCCCTGTGCTGTGACCAGAAGCTGTGGGTGCAGGAGAGGCTGGGCACTTGGAACCCCTTCCTACCCAGCCTTGTCCCTCAGAGCACACCAGCCTCTGCTGTAAGCTCGGGTGGCCCCCTCACGGTCCTTGGCTGACTCATCATGACCGTTCGTTTCTTCCTGTCTTCAGTAGGCTGAGAAACTAAACAAGCCGTCTGAATCGTGTCAACATAGAAACCGAATAGACTGAAGGCTTAGAGGGTTTTTCTCCAAGTCAAGTCTATGGGTTTTGTGATGTCTGATTTATCATGGACCATTTTGTTTGCTTCAGAAGCCCTTCTGTCCCAGACAAGTGGGGTATTAGTCTACGTGGCTGGGGGATCTGGAGATGAAATTGAACTGAACCAAGGGTGACTTGGCAATAGAAATGAAAGGCAGGGTACATAGGGAGGGGTACATAGGGAGGGGGTAAGGATGTGTCATCATCTCAACACCTGACATTTGTGGAGAGTTTGAGCGGCATATGTACAGTCACCTGATGGGGTGGGGTCCGTGACCATCCCATGTTACAGAGGAGGAAACAGCCTCAGAACCGTCAGACGCCATCCCACCAACCAGTTATTGGAGGACCCAGGACTCGAACACGGACATCTGGGTTTAGAACCTGTGCTTGGCTGGGCCCAGCTGCCACCTTTCCTCCTGGCCGCCTCCTTGGACCATGTCAGCTGCATTCTGGCTTGATAGATAGTTTGAAACCTTCACTGGGCTTTGCTCCTGAAGCTTGGGAACCGAGGTATGCACGAGGGTAGAGACAGCAGTGACCCAGCAAATAGCAGCGAGGTGAGAACTCAGGGGCCCACACCCTCCCGGCTCTGCCTCTGGGACTGGAACAAATTTCAGCCTCTCGTGTCTGCCATTGCTTCATCCATAAAATAAAGATGACCCCTACGGAAGAGAAGCAGATGATTAATTTAGGTGGAAGTCCTCTGTACCCCAGTGAAGGGCTATAGACATAAATGATAGTTTTCCAAAAAAAAATCCATTAGTGACTCAGAAAGCAAATGTTGAAGCAGATTTGATCAAATCTGCCTGGTTAAATAAGGGACTCTATGACTACACTTAGATTACTTTAAAAATCTGCATCTCTAAATTGTGTATAGAAGACACAATCTGAAAATAGAGGCCACTAAGTGACCCTCTTCTCAGCCCTAAAATGAGGGCATTAAGCTAGTGCCCTGGCCTGCCCTTGTTCCAAGTCTGGCTCTGAGCACTTCTCTACTGTGCAGCCTTCAGGCAAATTACTTAACCTCTCTGATTTACCATTCCTTCACTTATAAAGTGGACATAATAGTCCCTTCTTCACAAGTTTGAGGGGGTTAGATAAAATAATTCCATAAAGCACATAACTCAGTGCCTGGCCCATGGTAAGCAGTCCATAAATAGGAGCTATTATCATCTGAGATCATTCCCATCCTTTAGAGGAATTAAGAAACAAACAACGCATTAAAGGCTACATGACCCCATTTCTGTATGAACACCTCCGTCTGATATTTTCCCAATGCATTTACATGAAGAGGACTAAGTATTTGCAGAGGATAACTTAGTGGACTTCCTTAAACTCAGATCAAAAGCACTCACGTGAAAATGATTCTGTTCAATAGAACTCTCCAGTAGTGCCTTTGCTGCCATTTTGACTACTTGCAGTGGGATCGTTGACTTGACTGGATTTCCAGTCCTGCTAATCGTTGTGTGTGTGTGTGTGTGTGTGTCCCCATCCCAAAATGCTCTGGGGCAGCAACTAAGCAACCCTAATCTGTCAGAATGCAGGGGAAAGCATAGGCCAACCACTCCTGCAGGCATTGAATACTGCCTCCCATTCATAGAAGCCTATTTTTGGATAAGGGTAGAACAGCTCTCCCCCGGAGTTAACGGGAGGAAGAGAAAGGACCTCATAAAGCTAGCTGGGAAAGCAGGGTTGGTGCACACGCATGCTGACCGTGTGGCCTATCGATAGCAGTCCTGGGAGGTTGGCATTCTGGTCCTTGCCAGGGAGCCCAGAATCATGTCCCCAGGCTACCCTGCTCTCTGTAGCTTTGAGCAAGAGTAGTATCCACATTCCTGGACCAGGTCGGCATCCTGCAAAGGCCTGGGCTGCTGGGGCACATGTGGAGTGTGGGTGCCATTCTGGGCCAAACTCTAGAAATTACACTGGAATCAAGGAGGGACGGAGGGCCCAGAAAGTGAAGGAATTCGTAATCATGCCCCATAGCCTGGAAAGGGGGTATCTCAGAGGCCTGCGGTAGCCTTCCTCAAACATTGAAGGCCTGTCCCACAAGAGGGACTTAGAAGAGGCCTTTGTCTTGGGATGAAGCCCCTGGGCAAAATGTCAGGGGCCGAGACAGCGCAGAGGCCGCCCTGAGGGCCCTGGAGGTCCTCTTCGGCTGAGGAACCACCGCACAGGCCAGGGCGACGGTCCACATGGAGGGAAGCTGGACTAGGTCGTGATTAGTCTCCTTTGCAGGCCTAACGGCCAAGCGTCACCTCCCAGAGCTGGGCAGAAAACGTCCCATCCCCTGGGACCTGCACTGACTGTCCAGGTTGTGAGGTCTTAGGACCCAAAGCCATCTCGATAGTTTTTCTGTTGATCCCATGTTGGCCTAGCAGTCGTTTGGATATGTGGAGTTAAATACGTTGACGTGTGTTTCCATAATTGCCGTTTTCTATTTTAGGAGAGTTTTAAAAACATGAATTGTTTTCTCAGCCCTGAGGACTTTTATTTAAAGATGAGACCAGTGGGGCACCTGGGTGGCTCAGTCCATTGGGCGTTCGACTCTTGGTTCCAGCTCAGGTTATGATCTCGGGGTCATGGGCTCAAGTCCCAAGTTGGGCTCCACACTCAGTGGGGAATCTGCTTGAGATTCTTTCCCTCTGCCCCTACTCCCGCGCGCGTGTGCACGTGTTCTCTCTGTTCCTCTCTCTGTCTGCCTCTCCAAAATAAATCTTTAAAAAATAAAATAAATACAGATGAGACCAACAAACCCAGTCCTGAGGGCCATCTGCATTCCACAGGGCCCCTCATTCCTTAAGCATTCGGGGCATTTTATCCTGCCTGTCTGGAATGCCAAGAAGGCATAAACCTTATCCATCCAGGAAACTCATAAGATAAATGCTAAGAAAATTTAGTTAGGGACAGGGGACCCTGCTAAGACTGTGAGGTCCTGAACAGGTGAGCCCTGGAAAACGCCACACCTCAGATACTCGGCAGCTGCCCAGCACAGGTGTGAGGAGGGGCGGTTCTGCTGACACGGAAGAAGCTGTTACTGGGGCTCTAATCCCCCCTAATTCTGCCTCGCTTGCAGTTCCTTTAAGTTTAGCTAAATGTGGTTTTTAGAAACTGGAAAAGCCTGAGGATGTGGGGAGGGCCGGGACGGTATTTTTCACTGTCTCTGTTTCCTGAGAGAAAGTAATGTTGCATCTTCAAAACAACATCTGTCAGAATGATTTTCATCAGATTAAATAAATCCTCAAAGCCGCGATCACAGTTTTAGAATCTTGGAAATGTAGGTTATGCTTTGCATGGAGCCCTAATGGAGTTTCAAATATGTGTGTTTTTGCAAACAGAGCTTTGTAAGCAGACTCTTTCCCGGGGTTTCTCGTTTGTGAGTTTTTGTTGCAGCTACCGTATCTCGAGGAGTTTAGGAAGGGTTTTGACTAGATAAATGTAATAAGCAATCATTTCACAGAGTGAGGTGCTATTCGTTGTAGGTGGAGAAAGACAAAGAGCGAGGGGCCCTTTGACCAAGCCTGATGAAAACCCACACCACCACGTAGCCTGTGCCGAAGAAGAGCTACGTGAAAACCCGTGATTCAGTGAGGTGGCACGCAGGACGTCAGCCTTCTGTCATCTTGTCACTGGCGGCTGCCGTGTGTCCTTACAGTTGATTATAGCCTAAAAGTTCCAGAGGGGAGAAGAACACTTGGGGGGGAATGTGGTGTCATAAAGACCTTGGATGATGATCGATGCACATTGATAAGTTTTATTGCAAGGCAGTTTATTCTTTTTTTTTTAAGATTTTATTTATTTGAGAGAGAGAGCACGAGCGGAGCGAGGGGCAGAGGGAGAAGCAGACTCCCCGCTGAGTAAGGAGCCCCATGCGGGGCTCGATCCCAGGACCCTGGGATCATGACCTGAGCCGAAGGCAGACGCTTCACCGAATGAGCCACCCAGATGCCCCAAGGAAGCTTATTCTTAAAATTAGTTGCTAAGTCTAAACAACAACGAGAGACCACGTTTCACACCTTAAGTTGCCTACTACCCAAAAAATTCCAGAAAGTAGTCAGTAATGGCGATGTGCAGAAATTGGAACTCTGTGTTTCGCTGGTGGGAATCTCAAATAGTGGAGCTTCTGCAGAAAACCGCTCGGTGGTTCCTCAAAGTTGAACGTGGAATACCGACCACAGGACCCAGGAGTTCCACTGTGTTACACGAAAGACTCAAAAGCAGGCCTCAAACGATCCTGTTACACCAGTGTTCACCGCATCATTAATCACAACGGCCAAAAGGTGGAAAGAACCCAAGTAACCGTCAGCGGTAAACCGCATACAGCCCACCCACATAATGGCATAGAGTTCAGCCTGAAAAAGAAGGAAATTCTGACAGTGCTGCAACCCAGGTGGACCTTATGCTACGGGAAATAAGCAAGACATTAAAGGACAAATGTGTGATTCCACTCATCGGAGGTGCCAAGTAGTTCAGTTCTTAGGACAGAAGGTAGAACAGCGGCTGCCAGGGGCTGGGAGGGGGGCTGAGGGAGGGGCCATGGAGGGGCTGCGGCGGGGCCTGGGGGAGGGGCTGGGGTTGCTGTGTAATAGTTTCTCCTAAGGAGGCTGAAAATGCTCTGCAAATGGATGGCGGCGACGGCTGCATCACACTGCGCGTGTGCTTACTGTCACTCGGGTGTACAACTGCACAGTTAAAATGGCTAACGTGCTGGGGCGCCTGGGCGGTGCAGTTAGGCCCCCGACTCTCGGTTTCGGCTCACGTCCCCATCTCAGGGTCATGAGATCGAGCCCCACGTTGGGCTCCGTGCTCAGTGCAGAGTCTGCTTGAGATTCTCTCTCCTTCTCCCTCCTCCCCTCCTGCTCATGCTCTTTCTCAAAGAAATAGATAAAAATCTTTTTAAAAAAATAAGAAGAATGGGTAAAATGGTAAAGAATTACTTGACTTAGTTGCTGTGCTAGCTCGGGCATTCAAGCACACCCGGCCGGGAGGGGAGAAGGCACTCCGGTTTTAGGAGCGTCGTTACCTGGAGCCGACTGGAGCTATCAGAGTCCAGCTCTCGCCAGGCTAGGAAAGAGCTTGCCCCTACCTCGCGATGCTTGAATGTTTTCTTTTCTTTTCTTTTAACATTTTTTTCCTCCAAATGTGTATTTAAATTCTAGTTAACATATAGAGTTATATTGGTTTCAGGGGTAGAATTCAGTGATGCGTCACTTCCACGTAACACCCAGTGCTCATCACAGGTGCCCTCCTTAATGCCCATCCCCCATGTAGCCCATCCCCCACCTTCCTCCCCACCAGCAACCCTCAGTTTGTTCCCTATAGTTAAGGCTCTAATGGTTCGATTCTTTCTCTCTTTTTTTCCCCTTTCCTATATGTTCATCTGTTTTGTTTCCAAAATTCCACGTATGAGTGAAATCATACGATATTTGTCTTTGATGAATTTACTTCGCTTAGCATAATACCCGCTAGCTCTATCCACGTTATTCTGAATGGCAAGATTTCATTCTTTCTTATGGCTGAGTAATATTCCAGTGTGTGTGTGTGTGTGTGTGTGTGTGTGTGTGTGTCTGTATACATACCACATCTTCTTCAGTCGATGGACACTTGGGCTTTTCCCATAGTTTGGCTATTGTTGATGATATTGCTATAAACATTGCAGTGTATGCACTCCTTCAAAAATCTGTATTTTTGTATCCTTTGGGTAAATACCTAGTGGAATTGCTGGATCATAGGTAGCTCTATTTTTAGCTTTTTGTGGAACCTCCATACTGTTCTCCAGAGTGGCTGCACCAGCTTGCATTTCCAGAGGGTTCCCCTTTCTCCACATTCTCGCCAACATCTGTTGGTTTCTGTGTTGTTAATTTTAGCCATTCTGACAGGTGTGAGATGGTATCTCATTGTGGTTTTGATTTGCATTTCCCTGATGATGAGTCGTGTTCAGCATCTTTTCATGTGTCTGTTGGCCATCTGGATGTCTTCTTTGGGAAAATGGCTATTCATGTCTTCTGCCCATTTAACTGGATTATTTGGGTTTTGGGTGTTGAGCTTGGTACGTTCTTTACAGATTTTGGATACTAACCCTTTATCAGACATGTCATTTGCAAATATCTTCTTCCATTCCATAGGCTGCCTTTTAGTTTTGTTGATTGTTTCCTGCACTCTGCAGGAGCTTTTTTTTTATCTTGATGAAGTCCCCATAGTTCATTTTTGCTTTTGTTTCCCTTGCCCCAGGCAACAAGTCCAGTAAGAAGTTGCTGTGGCCAAGGTCAGAGAGGTTGCTGTCTGTGTTCGTCTCCATGATTTTGATGGTTTCCTATCATATCACATTGAGGTCCTTTATCCATTTTCAATTTATTTTTGTGTATGGTGAAGGAAGTGGTCCTGTTTCATTCTTCTGCGTGTTGCTGCCCAGTTTTCCCAGCAGCATTTGTTGAAGAGACTGTCTTTTTTCCATTGGATATTCTTTCCTGCTTTGTCGAAGATTACTTGCCCATATAGTTGTGGGTCCATTTCTGGGTTTCCTATTCTGTTCCATTGATCTATGTGTCTGTTTTTGTGCCAGTACCATACTGTCTTGATGATCACAGCTTTGTAATAGAGCTTAAAATCCGGAATCGTGATGCCTCCAGCTTTGCTTTTCTTTTTCAGGATTGTTTTGGCTTTTCTGGGTCTTTTGTGGTTCCATACAAATTTTGGGATTGTTTATTCTAGCTCTGTGAAAAATGCTGGTAGTATTTTGATAGGGATTGCATTAAATGCATAGATTGCTTTGGGTAGTATAGACATTTTAACAGTGTTTGTTCTTCCAATCCATGAGCATGGAATGTTTTCCCATTTCTTTGTGTCCTCTTCAATGTCTTTCATCAGTGTTTTGTAGTTTTCAGAGTACAGATCTTTTAATTCTTTGTTTAGGTTTATTTCTAGGTATTTTATTGGTTTTGGTACAAGAGTAAGTGGGATTGACTCCTTGATTTCTTTTTCTGCTGCTTCATTATTGGTATATACAAATGCAACAGATTTCTGTGCATTGATTTTAAATCCTGAGACTTTGCTGAATTCATGTATTCTAGCAATTTTTTAGTGGAGTCTTTCAGGTTTTCTACATAGAGTATCATGTCATCTGCAAATAATGAAAGTTTGACTTCTTCCTTGCTGCTGTGGATGCCTTTTATTTCTTTTTGTTGCCTGGCTGCTGAGGCTAGGACTTCTAGCACTATGTTAAATAGTAATAGTGAGAGTGGACATCCTTGTCTTGTTCCTGACCGTGGGGGAGAGGCTCTCAGTTTTTCCTCATTGAGGATGATATCAGCGGTGGGTCTTCCGTATATGCCCTTTAAGATGCTGAGGTATGTTCCCTCTATCCCTACTTTGTTGAGGGTTTTATCAAGATTGGATGCTGTGTTTTGTCAAATGCTTTTTCTGCATCTCTTGAGAGGATCTATGGTTCTTATCCTTTCCTTTATTAATGTGGTGTATCACCCTGATTGATTTGTGAATATTGAACTATCCTGGCAGCCCAGGAATAAATCCCACTCGATTTGAATGTTTTTTAAAAATTAGAAGTGCAATCTTAAAGCAAGAACCTCCCCCAGAACATGTTGGATCTGCAGGGCTTTTTCCATATTCCTTTCAGTGTCGTACTTCTTGCCAGCACCAACAGATGAAGGCCTGGAATACAGGGGTGTGGGGTCAAGTCTTTGAGATCTTTACCGTTGCTTCCATCCCCCAGCGTAATTGGACGGCATATGCAGTGTTTTGATTGGCTCCCAAAAGTCTGCTCTGACTTGAAGCCAGCTTACTGGCCCTGCTCCTTGGCCTGAATTAGCCCTCTGCTGTGCCCAAAGGGTGACTTTGTGTCCCTTTGACCAGGGATGAGTCACAAACACCACACCTGANAGCAGGAATGGGGCCTGCCATGGCCAAGACATGGGGTTGGTGTGGCCTCAGTGGCTTCCTGGGCCGTAACCCCCATCCCTGCACAGCTCCCTCAACACCCCAGTGGGTCCACTGTCTTAGAACGTACGTGAGGGGTCTGGCTGTAGGCCCATCAATGAACGTGCAATATGGGTAGACAGTGATAAGGCACTGTATTTTAAGACAATGCCAGAAACAGGTTTGATAAGAGGTTATTTGAACTTTTACTCCTTAATTATTTAGTATTTACTTATTTTTACGTAGTTACACTCATGTGACATTTTAGTATTGACTTCTATCGTTTGTGTTGTTTACCGCTTCTGTGTTCCTTTTCAAAGGGACCGTGGGATATGTGCCCCCATGCGTATATCTGCAGGATATGCTCCAGGAGCCTTGTCATCTGTTCCCTCTACTCACCCCTACCCAAGAAATGGCTCATGAATTCCAGTAGAATGTTTCAGAAATCCCCCCATCGCAAGCCTAAGTAACCACTTTGGACGGAATACACATATGCCGTAAAACATCTGGTTTACGGAGCCACCAGCGCCCAGCTCTCCTCCACCCAGCACGCCAAGGTTATCAGAGCGTATGTCTTTACTCTGAGCCCAACTTGCTTTTCACTGACACACTTTTCCATTATGAGCAGAATCTAACGAGCCGTTAAAACCCGAAAGCTTAAGTAACGTGTGTCAAAGCGTAGGTGCCTCAGGAAGACGGGGTCAGCGAGGAGAGCCGCCATTTTGCAGCACTACCCTTGGGGGGATCCTTAGGTTCTGCACCCAGAGTCCCTGGACACCTCTTAGGGAATGAGCTAGGCTGGGAGGGAGCAGTCTTATGTTAGGGTCTCCTTGAGTCGCCGGAGTCTCCGTGGCCACCCAGTGGTTGTGTGGTGAGGTCTTCTTGAGAGGCTCACGTGGAGCGGAGGCTCTGAGAGTCGGATTCCAGTGGAGTGGCCATCCCCTCCACATGCATTTTCTGATGCTGGGGCTGGACCCGGGTCATTAATGACCTCTAATCACGATCATTTACACACATTTCCCAAGACATTCTCAAAGCAAGGTCTGAAACCCACACTTGTTTTTAACGTGGGAGATGTCCGGGACCTAACTTGGATGGAAATAGCCAGACTTTGAAGGGTCACCTCTGAGGAGGAGAAGGAGGCCATGGGCGGAAGCGTGGGATCCATGATGGGGCTCCAGGAGTCTGGAGACCCTTCCTCCCTGCACACAAAACGGAGTGGATGCTGCCAACAGTCTCCTGATAACTGGATTCCCAGGATCGGGGGCAGGGGCTGCGGTCCAGCGGGGGCTGGGTGTTCCAGGGAGCAGCAGGAAAGGCGCTGGGGGCCCGAGGGGTTCAGGACACAGGGACCCATGACAGGCTGGTGCTCTGCCACACCCTGCCTGCTACGGGCCACCTCCTTTCTCTGGAACCAGGTGCTGGCTCTCCAGGGAGCAGCATCTGCTGATTGGGCTGCAGTTTTCTTACAGTCCAGTTCTCTGCGTAAACGTGCATTTGTATACTTCCTACACACGGTTACATAACAATTTTCACCTTTTTTTTTTTTTTTGCCTGTCTGCTTTTCAACAATGAATGTATACCTACATGTATATGGAGAGATGGAGGGAGAGAGAGCTTGTGTGTTTTACATATATGATGGCTCAAGCTTCCTCAGCCAACTTTTGGGGTTCCCTTTGGGCAGGGAGCCACTCTACTGTGTATTTATTTTGACTAGAGTCACTCTCTGTGGGTGACTTTCTCATCAAGTCCTTGCTGGGGGCGGGGGGCTGTCTTGACTGCCTTTAAACGCCTTGACTCAGATTAGAAAAGCGGTGGAGATGATCCAAGCAGTCGTGCACTCTGGGTGCAAAACGATGGCCTGGAAGCGGATGCTACGTTATCAGTTGACAGAGTACAGCAATCCCCACTTGAGGCTTTTCCCGGATTCTTAAAGGAACATTCAAAATGTAAGAAAGTTTGTGGTACCATTTCCATATTCCTCTCTAAAACGTTTATGAAGTGTTAGAATCCAGAACATGGATCCCCGGCTTTAGATGCGAAGCCCTTGGCCGTGAGCATCCTGGGGGCCCGGCCTGCGGGTGGTCAGGAGCCTCAAAGCCGGAAGTGTCTGGATTGCAGAGGCATCCAAATCTACGCTGCGAGGTGCTTACGCTCGAGCTGAACTTACTCAGCTCTGGCTGGCTCTTGATCTTGTAGCCAAATCGTATTTGTAATCAAAGAAAAAAGAAGCCAACCCAGTTAACCATTCAACAAAAACAAAAATAAAACCAGTCGTGTAGGGACATCTCTCTGCTGCTTAGGAAGACTTGAAATTTCTTAATCTCGTGGAGTAACAGAAGTCACTTGGGGGGATTTCGGGTGTTTTAGCTAAACTGTTTGGGATATAAACAGTGAACTTACTGAATACGGGGACTTTTGCCTGCAGCAAAACAAGGCTAAGACAAATGGTTTCCTTCCCAGGATGCCCAGCAGCAGAACAGAGCTCAGAGCAGGTGGGAGGTGGGCTAGGCAGCTCCCAGGATGGATTCTCCCCTGTCCGCCCAGCAAGACTGGCCTCGAGCAAGACTGTCTACCTCCTGGAGCTGCCCCCTGTTGCTCTTTCTCTGCCAGGCTGGCCTTGTAGTCACCTGTTGCTCCCAGGTCCCCTTACCTCCACAGGAGGCATTTCAGAGGGGTGTGCGCCTGTGTACTCCCTGGAACGGTGTTCTGATGTTCGTCAGCTGTGCGTGTGGGGACATTTAAAACATGCATAGGAGAGCGTGTACTAACTGGGGAGAGTGTGTACTAATACAGGGGAGCGTGCGTGGACACGGAGTGTGTGTGGACACGGGCGTGTGCGCTGACACGAGAGAGCGTGCACGGACACGGGGGTGCGTGCACGGACACGGGGGAGCGTGTACTAACACGGAAGTATGCTCAGCATATCCTAAATGCAGAAAACAGTATGACTCTTCTTTAAGAAAAAAGTTTAATGTGAAAACAAGTGCGTCTGTCTATCCATAGTTAGAAA
Organism: Ursus maritimus; assembly: GCF_017311325.1. Lineage (NCBI taxonomy): Eukaryota > Metazoa > Chordata > Mammalia > Carnivora > Ursidae > Ursus > Ursus maritimus. The sequence goes on from NW_024423897.1 coordinate 55,146,535, forward strand.
GATTGGACAAAGAGCCATGTATGAACTGTGACCATTTCCACATGGTAGAATGACAACTGATGTTAACATGTTTGCACTGCCTGCTTTTCAACAATGGACATGTGTTACTTGGGTCCTCTCTCCCACCTCCCCAGGAGTGTTGACAGGTGGGGGAGCTCAGTAGGATTTCAGATGTTAAGAATTGACAATAGCTTCACAAGGATCCTACGTTTTTAATACCTGGGTCTCCTAAGGGCCAGGAGCTTTGCACTGGCTCTGGGATCTCCCCCATTAGAAGCTGCCAGAAGCTGTGACCAGGGCTGGGAGGAGAATCCCTCCTTGGTGGGAGTCTCCACGTTCAACCAGTGTGACCCTGCTTCTTCCCTGCTTCGGGAAGCACCCATGTCCATAATCTCATGAAACAAAAACTACGGGGCTTGCCCACAGCCACCGTTTGAGGATGACCGCCCCCCCCCCCCAAGAACAAAAAAACACAAAAAAGCGCACAACTCACCTGCTGTTTGCTAGTCTCTGGCTCTGCCTGAGCTCACCTCAGCAGAAGGGCCCCCGCTGGTCCTGGGGAGATGAAATCATACCGATGAGGAGGTTGGCGCCCCTTCCTCCCTCCTCCATCACTGTCTGTTACTCTCCCCCAAACCTGCCTCCTTCCACTTCTGTTCCCTGAAATCACCTCTCCCCTTCTTGTCTTGCAGCCCGCCCAAGCCGACCGTGTTCATCTCTGGTGTGATCGCCCGGGTAAGAGCCACTCCGTCAAATCCTTGGCACGGGGTCAGACTCCTCCTGTCCTTGTTAAACCCCACCCATCTGTCGGGGTCCAGGGCCCCTGGGCTGTGTCGCGTCCGCGGGGTGCTTCTGTCGTGAGCACTGCGTGGGATGGTGACCGCACGGCGCGCACCCAGGAGTGCTGCCTGCCTCCCCCTGCTTCCTCATGCTCGCCCTTGTCTTTAGACTCAACCAGGGCTCGGCCGGCCACCCCCGAGCTGAGCATGTTTTTTCATCTTTAAATGGTTGGAAAACTCAAAACAAGAAGTAGATGTTGTGACACCTGGAAATCACATGAAATTCGTATCCCGGTGTCCACGGATGAAGGCTCAGTGGCCAGTCATGCATGTGCGTCTGCAGCTGCTCTCATGCCACAGTGGCAGAGCGTGTGACCCACAGAGCCTGAAGTGTTTACTGTCTGGCCCATTACACAAAATGCTTGCCGACCCCTGGACTGAACTCACAGGTGTTTGTCGTACCCTTTACCTTTCAGGAGCCCTTTCTTCTGGCGAGACCCAACTTCCTTTTTTTTTTTAAGATTTACTTATTTATTTTAGAGAGAGAGTGAGCGGAAGCGGGAGGGGCAGGGAGAGGGAGAGAGAATCTCAACCAGACTCTGTGCTGAGTGCGGAGCCCGAGGTGGGGCTCGATCTCACCACCCTGAGATCGTGACCTGAGCCAAAAACAAAATTCGGATGCTTAACCGACTGTACCACCCAGGCGCCCCCCCCCCAACATTTTTTTTTTTAATGAGCCACCAGCAAACTCGCGTTTGAGGGCTGGCGCGGTGATACCATCCACAGCCCTGTGGCTCGCAGTACATTCCAGCCCTTAGCATGTGATGAATGGAGACCATGCGGTTGCTCAGAGCAGCTCCCCCCAGCGCCCCAAGGCCCCTGGGACAGATGGGAGGCACACCTACTACATGAGGGAAAACTAACTGCTGACCCAAGTCCAAAGCCAGCCCACGGTCGCTTGGCTCTGCCGGAGCACGCCGTGGCTCTAGCCTGCTCGCGGTGGCCTAGGCCCCAGCCACCTCCACACTTGCACTGTTGGCACAAGAAGGCAAGTCCTCCTGACAAATAGCCAGGTACCTTCTCTGAGACTCAGCGGGTTGACTCTGGCTTCACCTCGCAGCTTTCAGCCCCCCGCCATGTGTCTGCTTCCCAGCCAGTACCCTAACTCGGCCGTGGCCGCAAATCAGAATTGAAGACACTGGATTTGGTTCGGTCTTGTCCAAATTGGTCACAAGAACAGTTCTGGCAGAGGAAGGCCACCCAACACCAGCTTAGTGCCGAGGGAGTACCATGGTGACCCGAGCTCATGGCGGGGGCGGGGGGGGGAAGGGGGGCGGCAGAGACTGTGAGCATTCTTACCCCCAGGATGGTTCCTGGGCCTCAGTGCCCCCTTCCGCACTCCAGAGAGTGGCTTCAGGACCCCCAGAGTCCCAGGGGACAGCCCGTTCCCTGCCAGCAGGTTCCCCATGCCCTCCCCCACCGTGCAGGGAAGCCGGTAGACGTGGCGCTGGGGGCCTCGCTGTCGCATGGCCCCGCTGTCCACCGTGAGTGAGCCAGTGCATTCTGTCTCATGACAGGGCGACAAAGACTTCCCCCCGGCGGCTGCGCAGGTGGCTCACCAGAAGCCGCACGCCTCCATAGACAAGCATCCTCCGCCGAGAACCCAGCACATACAGCAGCCTCGCAAGTGAACGGCGTGGACCCAGCGCCCTCCGCCAGCCGTGCCTCAATTTCCCGATCTTTTGTATTTCCCCGGCAAAGAGAACTGGCATTTTCTTTAAGACACCGCCCCTCTGGGAAATCTAAGACAAAGTCAAGTGCCCCTGCCTTTGCCTCAAATTTCCATATCTGAAACTAGAAAGGATTTGACCCTCAACCTGGTGTCCAGGGAGTCCCTGGTTGGTGGCCTTTGAGGATCATGGTGCCCCTGCAAGTGCCATAAGCCGAACTTGCCCAGACCCGCGCCAAGGGAAGTTTCCAGAGCTCAGCTTTACTCCTGTGTCAGCAGTCATCGAAGGCCCTGCCTGTGGTCTTAAAAACAAGAGGGCGCACATTTGGGAAAGTGAGATAGATGGAGACGAGAGGAAAAGTCGCCCACTTCATGCTTTTTAGTAACAGGACCCTGCGTCTTAACAGCTGGGGGAGAACGGGTGTTAATTACGGGGTGGGTGTCAGGAAGGCGGGGCAGGGTAGGTTTTTGGTGAAAGTGGCACCAGGGCCCCTGAATTTCCCTCCCTGTGTGATGGGGTCACTGCACGGGGGGGACAGCAGGTGCTCCCAGGAGAAGCCAAAGAGAAGCTCCCATCATTGAAATGGCCCTTTAATCTCAGGAGCCACATCCTGGAAAATTAGAATCTAGGCAGTCTGCCCGGAGGGAGCACCTCCCAAGTCCGCACTGCCTCCTGATCCAGCCAGCCTCCACCTCCACCAGGGCAGTCGGGCAAGGCTGCGTGTTTCAGAATCCCCTCCAGAGCTGCTTTGAAGTTCAAGAAGTGCCCACCGACCAATGGAGGAATAGACGTAAAGCTAGTTCTGGAACACTCGAGCAAGCGCATTGCACGCACGGAAAGACCAGACGAAAACTTGCCCACTGTCTCCCCAGAGAAAGGTAGAAACACCGCGTTCCCTTTGAGCCAGGAAAAACCTGTCCATGCAACTGCCCTGAATTCCTTCTGCGCAAGTGCAGGTCTGCCTGGGCCCGTGTTCACCTGGGCGAGTCCAATTGTCCTATGCTTTCAGCCCATCTTTCCTGCCTGGAGCTGCCCCAGTCGGCTCCCCGGCTCACGGCTATAGAGTGCCTTCTTTTTCTGAAAAGCCAGAGGGCTGGTCTACTCAGACGTCGCAGTCTCTCCCGGACCAGATGCTTTTGGAGTGGGTACGGCGCTGACATCCCTCTCGCCCGACAGCCGTATCTGCCACCTCTTGCTCTTCCCCAAGGGAGAAGCAGCCCTGTTTCACATTCTAAAGGCAATGTTTGGTTTCCCTTCTCATTGATTTGCTGGGAGGCAGGGTCAACCCTCAAGGCATCCTGTCGTCATGTCTGGTATTTCTTAAGCTGAGATGTTGGTATAACTGGCTTGCAGAGATGCAGACGGTGGGGGGGGAGGGGGATGCTCCGGAGCTCAGCGAGCCAGCAGCCGCCCCCAGCAGCCTCCTGGAGCTGGGTCAGGCCTGTGCGGACCACCACACCCTCCGCTACGAAATTCAGACGCATCCTTGATACTTTTTAGTTTTGTAGCCCGGAGCGCCGTGCTGTTGCCCAAGGTACATCGTTCATGTCCTTTTAGTTACTTCTGGCACCTATCCCTGGGCTCCAGATCATGACATGCAAAATATTTTCCTGAATGCGTTCGTCAGTTGCGAACCTCGAGAATAATACTGATTGTAATAAAACCCTTGCATTTCTTCTCATGGTGTGTATTTTCTTATATTTCAGAGATTTTTCTTTTACATTTTATAGGGGTTCCCAGATGGTTTCAGTAGAATCACCAGCATGCCTATGTGATGGATATTTTCACAAATTGTTGCCCAGACACAAAGTCAAACTGTTGGACACCTTAAGTCTCATCAGCTACTTTAAAAGGTCTTAAAGTGGAAGAGCTTAATGCAGCTGATGAAAACATATTCCTTGCGCCCAGCAGCTGGCCCTGCGCTAGGTAGGCCCTTCAGGACAGACTTCAGAAGGAATTAGTAGTAAGCGCAGGGGTAGCTGTGAGCAGATTTGATGACAAACACATTTGCCTTTATCCAAAGCTCTCCGGGAACACTATGGGTGGGAGGAGAAGGTGAGCACAGCTGTCCAACCTCGAGATCCAGACCGATCACAGGCTTGGACTGGGAGGGTCCCTTGAGGTTTCCCCCACAGGGACTCCCTGGTCAGCTGAGGGCCTGGGTGTCACGGGGGGGGGGGTGACAAGCCAGCATCAGCATCTCCCAACAAGCCTGGCCGTCCCTCAGCCCTGGTGTCCCCTCTGGGGTATGAGTGCATCGGCCTTACTCGATTGAGACCTTAAAGAGCGTCTTCGTATTTAGTACCCCTGGGGGGAGAGTCGGTCTCCATAAATAAATGCTGGTGGCCAGAAACGCCAAACACATGACTGGCATGGAAAAGAATCGCCCCGAGGGTTTTATTACCAACAGCATTGTTGCTCCCCCATTGTTGCCGTAACAAAGTTCCACCAACTGGCTGGCTTGAAACGGTGGAAATGTATTATTTCATGGTACTGGAGTCTAGAGGCTTGGACTCAAGATATCAGCAGGACTCTCCTCCCTAGGAAGGCTCTAGGTGATGCTTACGGCCTTCTTCTGATGGCTGCTGGAATTCCTTGGTGTTTATTGCTGGCTTCGATGTAAATCCAACGGACATCTTCTCTGTGTGCATGTGTGTCCACATCCCCTTCTTCTAAGGACACCGTCAACGGATTAGCGCTCACCTAATCCCGTATGACCTCACGCTAAGGAATTAGACCTGCAAAGACCCTATTTCCAAATAAGGCCACATTCACAGATAGTGGGGATTAGGACTTGATGTGTCATTTGGGGACACATAATTCAACCCAGAGCATCAACTGTGTGCTGAAAAGCCAGGAACCTCCTTCCCTGATCACACTGTTTGACTCCGTGTTCATTTCATAAATCACTTTTCTGAATAAACTTAGCCGTAAGAATGCTTTCCCAGCTGCAAATTAGTGGGAACAGTCACAGCCTGCTTGCAGGAGACGGGGAGAGAGGCAGGTGCATGCTTGGGGCCTCCAGCCGGGTCTCTGTCTGTCCCCAGGTCCCAGCAGCTTGTGAGTCTGCAGCTCTCGGCTGTACCTGTCCTCACCCAGGGTCACATGTTTCTAGATCCCACATCTTCTCTATAAGAGTTTTCCGTCGGTGACGACTGTCCCATTTTACAGATGGGAAGAGTGAAGCACAGTGCCTGGTGGCAAAAGTCGCTGTCAGCAAAAGTTTGTCTAAGAGAGATCTGCCGATAGCCCATAAGCACGTGAAAAGACGCTCAGTATCGTGAGTCACCAGTGAAATGCGAATCACAATCACTTCACTGCCACGGAGATGGCTAAAATCAAAAGTCAAATAATAACAAGTGTCAGCAAAGATGCAGAGAAATCAGAACCCCACGCCGTGCTATTGGGAGCGTAAAATGGTGGCAGCCGCTGAGAGCAGTGAAAACACGTCGACACAAACACACAAACATGTGTAGCGGCACCATTCACAGCGGTCCGAAGGTGCAAACAATCTGAACGTCCCTCAGCTGAAGGATGGATGAGCAACTGTAGTCTGTCTGTACAGTGGAGCCTTCCGTGGCCACAAAGAGGAGTGAGGCACCAAGAGAAGGCACAGGACAGACGGACGGACCTTGAGCACGCTGTTCTCGGTGAATGATGCCGGGTACTTAAGACCGTGCAGTATAGGATTCTGTTCCTAGGAACTGTCCAGAACAGAGGCTAACCAGAGACAGTGGCTGCTCGGGCTGGTGGGGGGCCGGGAGGATAGGAACCGGGTTTCTTCCTGCAGTGATGTAAATATTCAAAAACCCCCTGAAAGGATGCTCGCACACGCCTGTGAATATGACAAACCCATTTGTGCACTTTAAATGGGCACATCGTGTGGTGTGGAAATCCTACCTCAACAAAGAGTTGTTTAAGTCAGTGTGAGCGAGGGGCAGAGCTGAGGCGGGGATCCAGATCATAGGCTAGGGTGCACGTTCAATAAGACACCCCCCCACCTGCTAGCCCAGAAGGGCAGGTGCATGGAGGGGACCCTTGGGGGCCAGGGGATGGCCTGGGGGACTGGCAGGCAGAGGGATTCGGGGGAGCCGGGCAGCAGGATGGCAAAGATCAAGTGAGAGGAGGCAAGGAGATGAGACGGCCTGGAAAGGGCAGTCTGGATACTGAGACCCCAAGGATTATGACTTGGATGCTGAAGTCCTCGGGGCGACAGGGAATCGCAGGGGTGACCGGATGCTAGCAGTTTGGGTAAGCACAGGTGAGTGTAAGCAGAAGGCACAAACCACAGAGAAAGAAGTTCTGTGATGAGGACAAATGCCGATCTAATCTAAAAATCCCACAGGGACGAAAAGCTCTGCTTAGCGGCCGCCCTTTGACGGGAGGGGGGCAGGGCAGGCGCCGGCTGGGCTGTCCTGCGCTGAGCTGAGCCTTAACCGAGGCGGGGTCTTGAGCAGACATACCCAGGCCTGCCCATGACGGTGAGGTGGGGAGGGGGACTTGGGGCAAGGAGTGGGGCAGGGGGCCATGCACTGGGGGGGAACCAGCTTACCCCTGCTGCTTCCAGCCTTGCCCCTACTGAGGCCAGTTCTTCAATTAGCATCTCTGGTCCTCAGTTCTCCACCTGACTGGGCCATTATGTGTGCAGAGAAAGGGGTTTTGCAAGGATGAAAAACAATCACGGATATTAACTTCCGGGTTAATACAGATACCAGTTTCAAAAGGACAGCGCTCCCAATGTGGGCAGGTGGCACTGGTAGGGTGCAGAGATTTGGGATAGCAGGGACAGAAGATTGCAGAGGGATGGCTGGATCAATGCCAGTCCAGGCTGTGTCCAGGAACAACAGTGTGGCATTGGAGAGGAGGCCAGAGAGGCCCAGCTAATGATCAGCAGAGCAGGGATGGGCAGATCCTTAGGACCCTGAGGACCCTAAGGACCCCATAGGACTGATGTGACCCAGAGGTCAACAAGGCTTGCATTTGCCCTGGCTTCTGCCTGCTGTGCACTGGGCTTCTGTCACCCCAGCACGAAGCTCAGCCCCTTGACTGGTTTCGGCAAGAAATCCCCTGGTAACGTTTACAGGTGTTACTGGGTTGATGGAGACTTGAGAGGTTATGGGGAGGCATGCATGGTGGTGCTCCTGGGCTGCCCCCTCATCCAGGGGCTGCCCAAGGAGCCAGAGCCTGTGCCCTGCCCTGGGATAGACCGAGAAGCAGACCCCCTCTCCAAGCTGGATCAGCTGTGAGGCCCACTGCCACCCTGGCCGGGTCTGGGGAGACCAGCTCCGCACTCTCAACACCTCCCTCCTGTGCCATCCCCTCCCCTGGGTCCAGGGAGAAGGACAAGGGCCACATGTCAACCCCTGCTGGTCCTCAGGTCCACACTTCCGACCTCAACACCCATCCCCCTCAGGGGCCACCTCAGCACCACTCTTCAGTCTAGGGTCAGCCCCTGATGGAGCTCTGCCGGCCGCCATCGGAGCTCAGAGCCAGGGCTGGCCCTGCGAGCTCACGTTCCCCTCTCCCACTTAGAACCTGCAGGGCCTGGCTTTTCTTCGGCAGGCCTCAGCTTTATCACTGCCGAATGGAACCATCCTGAACTTCTAGGGAGGGGGGCTGTGTGCGTATTGCCGCGGTGAGCTCTCAGTCGATCCTAATTGATCATCTTTATCGTGTTGGTGGTTAATTTATGACACAAGACCAGAGACACCGTGAGATTCTGCCCGATTCAAGCAAACACCAGAAGACGCTGCGGAACAGGGCAAAGGCAGTGGGGGGCCTGTGATGGGCCTTTCGAGCACCCTCAGGCATGACGTTCTCAAAGGCTAACTCCAGTGCACGCAAGCACACGCCCAAACCCAGAAAATACTGTCCCCCATCCTTGGTCCTGGTGCTTTCACAAGCTAGGTAGGGACGCAGAGATCCGGTGTGTGCACCGGGAGCAAAGCGTTAGGGTGCAACGGGCCCATAGCTTCACCGAAACCCGCCAGAAACGGTGGGAACCCCTGGAGACCATGGAATGACCACCAGCAAAGTGGAGGGCACTGCCCGGCCCAGGTGGGGTCACCACGCTCAGGTGCCCCATAAAGGGGCAAGGCTGGAGGGAGGACCTGGAGGGAGAGGAAAGATACTGCCAAACCCAGCAGGTTTTCAATTAATGAATTAATTATTTTTAAAACACCTGTCTCCGGCCTCAATGGCCGTGGCACTCTTCTGCTGCTCTGCAACTTTTTTTAACTTCCCAGCTGCCGTGCTGGTTAAATGCTTCTTTTTTGCAAACCCCAAAGTCAACTTTTTTCCCCAAGACTTGGTATCCTGCTGGCCTCTGCAGTATAAAAACAAAAACAAAACAAAACCAAAAAAACCCAGGCATTTCATAACCATCCCAGGGGGCGTCTACAGCCATCTGCTCCTGGAGTGGAGGGGGCTGAGTAGGCGGTGCCGGTTAACTGTGAAACTCGGAGTATTTGAAATTTCTTCCATAGTTGCATTAGCCAGAGTTCTCCAGAGAAACAGAACCGACAGGAGGTGATGGTGGGTGATGATTGGTATAGATCGATGATCGCTAGCTAGAGAAATAAAGAAATCTGCAGGGTGGGCCAGCAGGTGCGAGACCCAGAGAAGAGTCCAAGTTCAAGCCCAAAGGCCGTCTGCTGGCTGAACTCCCCCTGGGAGCTGGAGGAGGTCAGTCTTTCGTTCTTTTCAGGCCTTCACATGACTGAATGAGGCCCATCCACAGCATGGAGGGCACCTGCTGCCCTCAAAGTCCACTGACTTCTGTGTAAATCTCAACCATAGCCTCCCAGAACCATCCAGAATCACGTTCGACCAAATGTCGAGGCCCCGTGGCCCAGCCAAGAGGACACATAAAATGAGCCATCCTGACTTTTCATTGCTGCTCATTTTTCTCGGGTTCCTGTTTTCACCTTGGCCACGCTGAAGCATCTGCCTCTCTTCTGTCGAACATCTAAGCGGCCCTTCCGAACAGACTGTCTAAAATGCAATTAAGGGCATTCAGGACAAGAGAAAATAATTTCTCCCTCACCCTACCCTTTAGTGCTAAATATTATAAGTTCAACTGCTATGCTTTAAAAAAAAAAAAATTCCAGGGGCGCCTGGGTGGCACAGCGGTTAAGCGTCTGCCTTCGGCTCAGGGCGTGATCCCGGCGTTGTGGGACCGAGCCCCACATCAGGCTCCTCCGCTATGAGCCTGCTTCTTCCTCTCCCACTCCCTCTGCTTGTGTTCCCTTTCTCGCTGGCTGTCTCTATCTCTGTCGAATAAATAAATAAAATCTTTAAAAAAAAAATTCCAATTTGTCAACTGAAAAAGACCCAACATGATCTGATGTAATGAACTGATAAAATGAGGGAGATTTGGGACTTCACCCCAGAAGCCCTGAATCAGCTTTTTGATTGCCTTTCAGCGCTGTCGTTCTGTGCTGCTGAGGGTCACCTAAAAGAGAGTCCAACATGTTGTCGCACAAGGGCTCAGTTTCCATGCAAGTTACCAGAAACCTGTTTGCGTCATTCTTTCAATAGAGATGTATCGAGAACATGGAGTGTATCTGGAGCACTACCAAAGTTTCATTATTCTGGGGCAGTGGTTTTCACCTGGGGGTGATTTTACCCCCAGAGAACCTTTGGCAATGTGTGGAGACATTTTTAGTTGTCCCAGCTGGGGATTGGGGAGGAAGAGAGAGGTGCTGGTGGTAGCATCTGGTGCGTAGAGGCCAGGGATGAAACCAAAAATCTTACAATGCACAGGACAGCTCCGACAACAAAGAATTATCCAGACCAAAATGTCAACAACCAGGGTTGAGAAGCCCTAATGGTCCTGTTCTAGAACTCCGTGACTTCTAACAATGCAGTTACATAGTTAGAGGCAAATTTCCCTCATCCTGGAATCTTGAAAAAAATGATATATGTGTTTCAGTGACAAGCGCACGTTTGGTGCAAGCAGCTAAAATAGCTTGAGCTTGTGTGTGCTTTTCAGTCCCTGGAGCAGCAAATAGCAAATGGCCCTGGTGTGGTTGTAAAGGAAAGTTTTAGATAAAGCAAGGCTTCCCTTCAGGGAGAGCATGCAGTCTTCTCCAGCATGAGGGGGGCTTCCCCAGTCATCGATACACGGAAGAGAGGAGATAAATGTCCCCCGTGGCCTCCCCAGCACACTCACTAGGACAGACAGGACAGACACCCAGGCTTTTGACTCAGCTACTTCATCTTCTCCTAAGAAGGTCTAGAAACCTCTTCCAAATGACAGCATCCTGTTTTCCAAAAGGGACCGTGTGTATCTCAAGCTGATTAATCTCCGAGTTAGTGCACGCGGCAGAGGGGTGAAGAGCAAAATTGGAAAATGGGCATCTCTGCAGAGCGAGCAGCCGAGCACGATGTGGAGGGATGAGAAAGCTGTGTGGGTACAGATCTCCTTTGGGCAGGGACTCGGCCGCACCTTGTACCCCCGTGTCCTGGCAGAGTCCCCAGCCACCCACCAGCAGCCCCTCCGCAAACCCTTGTTTTGGCCATGGTAGGACTAAGGCCAGCTGTGACCTCCTGGGGGAGGTGGTCGCTTCTTACTCACAACTCCGTCCTACCGGGGTGACACACTGGGAAGGTGACATCCTCTATACCCCTTCGAGATGAGGATGTCCAATGAGCTGGCTCTCCGTTTAGCAGCAGCGTGTACAACTAGACCACATTCCAAGGTACATAGAAACCACATTTCAAAGCATGAGATGGAACAGAAGTTTGCAAAAGTCACGTGCTTCATCACAACATTCTCCACCCTCGATGCCAATGATGCCTCGGCCTCTGTGCGTCAGTTGGCTAGAAACTTGTGGGTTCAGTCACTTCTAGAAACACTGTCAGGGTGTCACCCCTAACCGGGGAAGCCCTGGTTGACCACAGAGTCACTGGGTACAAAGGAGTAGCACTTTCAGTGAGGTTAAGACTCCTCCTGGTTCTGGTCACCAGACTTCTCAAACAGCAGAGGCGATGTCAGGCCAGAGCCAGGAAAGCGTTCCCTGGATGTCCTTGCCCACAACAACAGAGCACTGCGGGTGAGTCCCCGTCCTCACTTGTGGGACCAGGGCAAGAAACCCACATCCTGGCACGTGCCACCTCTCCGACTAGTGTAGGCTGGGCCTGAGGAAAGGAGATTTTTTAGTAGGAAGGACCTCTGAACAAAAATTACAACCAGAACAAACCAACCTAAGCAACAGGGTTCGGAGTCACCATAAGTCAGTCCTTCTAGCATAATCGGGAAACCCCCACAAAGACGTATAATGTCACATCATATACATTTCCCAGCCCTAGGATGACGCTAAGCCCATCCTGCCAGTTAAGATAACTCATGAATTCCTTCATAGATTTATGGTTTGGCTTTCATAGCTAAAGCTTTTTTTTCTGCCTTAAAACGAAGGTTGTCTTCAACTTAATAAGTTATTTTACTATCTTCATAGAGGCTCTTAGTATATTAAAAGGACCCCCCCAAAAAAGTTATCCTAGGAAACAACAACAAAACCAAAAGATTATTACTTTGCAGGCACGAAGTACTGCGACATCTCAGAAAGAGAATCTGCATCAGCGTGATACACAAGTATTTTCTTCGAGGACAATTAAGGAACTGAACATATAAGAAAAGGATAAATGGGCATTGATGAATCAATGCTTTGTTTCAACTATATAAATTTACCCAGAGTTACACTGTTTTCCATAAATCCCAAGGTCACCCAAGTAGATATATTTCCCACCCCCACCCTCACCACCAGCATTTTCATCATCACTGCCGCCATCTTCCTCCTCCTCCTTACCTTTATTGAGCACTTACCACGCGCCAGGGCTCATAGCAACTCCACCCGGTACACGTTACCGCCGCTGTTATATAGACAAGACAACTGAAGCCCTAGTGTGGTAAGCAACTTTCTTGTTCACGTAGCTAGCAGCAAGGCTGAGACTGATCTGACACCAAGCTCTAGGCTTTCCGCCACCAATCTTGATAGAACAGAACACTCCACTATCATTTCCACACTCAATCCATCGCCCACCCACTGACAACCCAGACCATCTCTGGGGTCCCCTACGGAAGAGCGCTCCAATGTTCCCCTGCCAACCAATGGAAGTCATCCCAGGGGGCAGTAGGTCCCAAGAGTTTGGCAACAACCCTCCGGTTGCCAAACATCTAAATTGAAGCCTGAGAGATGCCTAGGTCCTGCTCCCAGGATGAGTAGCCCTAGGAGAAATGTGAACCCCGTTCCTCTTGAAGGTCTTTGTTGGGCCAGATCACTAAAGGGAGGAAATCATGAAAGACTAGATTTAAGTCCTGCTTCACTGTCTGAAAATCCAAGTCTAAGTTCTAGACATTGTCTTCTCCAGCAGTAAATGGGACCCTCCTAGGCACACGCTGCCAGTGCTCACCTCCAGTGGGGCTGGAGCAGCAAACTAGAAAGGAAAGTTCTATGAGGAGAGCCGGTCTATGCTGGTGAGAAGCCCCCAAAATCAGATGGAGAAGTGGACAGGACCTCCTTCTGCTTGTACCCCAGGAGATGATTGAGAGCAGAAAATAAGAATAAATCATTGACTTTCTTCTGCTTTGATGCAGGGATGCCAGTTTCTCCTCTATACCCACTCCCCCTTCCTCTTTGGAATAGAGCCCCGTTTTCAATGTATAGGCAATGTCCCCAGTTCCATGGCTCCATTTTTCAACCTCATGGTATATGTGGCTGCAAGACAAAGTTCTGGTGAATGCCATACAAGCGGGTGGTGCCTTAAAGGGAGGTGAATCATCCAGGAGATTGGCCTCTTGTTGCCCTTGACCTCTTTCTCCTACGTGGAAAACAGGTGTGATGCCTTGTACTCCAGCAGTCAGCTTGGATTATGAGGCAACCGTGGGAATGGGTGCTCCTGCCACAGATACAGAAGGATAGAAAGAGGCTGGGTCCATGATGAGAGTGACACCACTGTGCCAGCCCCAGCCTGCCTCTCTAGACTTTGCCTAGAGAAGAACAAACCCTGACATATTTTAGCCACTCTTTTTTGGCCATAACAGAAAAGTTTAGAGCACAGACTTTGAAGCTGGACCTTGATTATATCTCAGCACCTCCACTCACTAGCACTGAGACCTTGCAGAGGTTTCTTGACCTCTCTGTATCTCAGTTTCCCCACATGTAAAATGAGGTGAATAATAGTTTCTATGTGACCGGGCTGTTGTGTGCCTGGCACACAGTAGCATGATAAGCTTTTATAGTGGTGTAAATCATAATGAGGGTGATGGTTATGACGATATCAATGACAATGACCGTTATTGAGTTTTCGTTCATATGCAGCTCAACAGAATCCTATTTGACACAAATACTCACAGTGGCCAAGTAGGTGTGGGTTTTCCCTGGAACAAAGGAGGAGACCTTGTTCCTTCACCTCCTTCAGCGGCTGCTCCAGGAAGCCATGAGGTCAGAAAACCACAGGCCAGTTTCCAGGAAGGAGCACCCGGAGCAACCCTGGGAACCCCGGTAAATGACTTGTTCAGCCAACTACCAGGTTCAGTTTTGCTAAGTTGGCAGACGAGTTTTAGGCATAGAGAGGATGTCCAGGTTGTGTAAGGGAAGGAGGGAGGAGAGACCATCCAGAGACCACGGGGTAAGGATGAGGTCCCCGAGGGAGCAGATGCCTAACCGGGGAGAGTTGGTAAGGTTGTCAGGGATGATGCTCCACGCGCCTGACCCCCCACCCCACCCCTTCTGAACCCTACAGTGAGACCCCTAGGCTCCTCATGCGCCTTCCCATCCTGTGCCCACAACTTCTTTAAGAAAGCAGCGTAGTTTTCGCTCTATTAGTAGTAGAGAACAGAGAAGCTCACAGTAATTCGACACTTTGTTGGCTGTATTGTTCAATCTCTTGGGACAGCGCCAGGCTCCACTGTCCTGTGCTCCAACCCTGAGGACACTGGCACAGGCCAGAGTCAGGACCACTGGGTGCTGGTGGAGGGACGGCACTCTCAGCGTGATAAGGCTCAAAGTAAAGGCTCTCACCACCTTGTGGAAAGCCCACTTCCCTCCGTGGCTGCTTTTCTAAGTTCCAGGTGGCTGGATGGTCAGAGCACAGGTTAGCAGCAACCGTCTAGCTCAGGGGTCCCCCTCCTCCCAGAAGGCCTGAGGATGGGCCTCTTTGCCAGGCTCCACTGCGGGCTCTGAGGAGAAATGATGCACTTCTCCCAGGGGCCACCCTTCTTCCTTTACATTGTAGTTGGAAAGATCTTGACGCAGATGGCCTGGGACACTGCTCCTGGCACTGAGGCCACCACAGCTGCTAAGCCCAACACAGGTTATAGTCTCCTACACCAAGATTTCAGCACAGCCCTAACAGCGAGAAGCTGGGACACCTCTCCACCTGCGGAGACCATGCACGATCCAAGGCAGTTCACCAGAGCAGGGGCTTACTCATGGCCTGGGGCTGAAGAGCTCTGGCTGGATTCTGTCTGGGAGAAGACTTCCCAATGGGCCTTTAAGACATGTCTGTCCTCCTCCCCACTGCAAGCCGTTATTATGCTGACCTACCTTCCACTGGGAATCACAAGGGTTCTTGAGAGACGTTCCTGATCACTTGGAGGTCATAGAGGCAGAGAAGAGATGGAGAACCCCTAAGGACTGCCAACCAAAGTAACCAGCAAAGAGTCTATGTTCAGAGTGGCCCCCAGCACTCTGTCCAGACTGGCAACAGGCAGAGTGTGCAGCGATCATTCAGAGACTCTTTCTTTAAGGAAATGATGAACACTGCCAGGGTCACAAGGAAAGCATGTAGCAAAGCCAGCAGTGGACCCCAGTCTGTCTGTCTCCACAGACCTTTCCCCACACAGCCTAGAACATGTGTATTGTCATGTTGTTTAATTCAGCAAGCCAAGCATCTTCTTCCCCGTATGCTTTTCTGGGAGGAAAGCCAGGCTGAATCTAATAAAGCAGGGTATTGTCCACACTGCTGTTCCTACTGAGCTGATTTAGCTAGTTGCCACTGTCATTTAATATTGTCCTTGTCAAACACCAGTCCCCTGATCAACATGGCCTGATCAGCAGTATCCCGAGAGG
Source organism: Ursus maritimus (assembly GCF_017311325.1). NCBI lineage: Eukaryota > Metazoa > Chordata > Mammalia > Carnivora > Ursidae > Ursus > Ursus maritimus. The sequence continues at coordinate 55,162,117 of NW_024423897.1, forward strand.
CATTTGGTAGCGGGACAGCCACCACTTCCCCCCGGCCAGGGGCAAGTGGCCGGGGCAAGTCCGTTCTTCTCCTCCTCCTGGGCAGATGAAGGGAGGAGGTTGGTGGCTGCCCCAGGTGTGCTTGGGGCCTCCTCTGGCTCCTGCTCACGTCCCAGGCACAGAGCCCAGACCCATGCATGACCCGGAGATGCACACAGAGGGCAGCTGAGATGGGAGGGGAGCCGCAGACCCCGAATGACCCATGGACGGAGGCTCAAGCTCAGCTTTTGAGGCTGTCCCAGGACCAGGAACAGAGAAGGAAGTGACTCCCTTTTCTCCTTGTTTCCGTGGGATGGAGGGACTTTTGTCTGGGGGAAGTCGAGTGCATTTGGTATGAGTGTTGGCTGTGACCACTCTTTTGGCATCAGGATAAAAAGGTCCGGCGCCATGGATGTGGCCTCTGGACGGTCGAGGAGCTTTCAGAGCCAATGGGAAGAGAGCAGGTGTGAGTGGGAGATGGTGCGGGGGAGGGCAGCGTTTAGACCTCCACTCCCCACCTGGGAGTCTGGTCTAAAGTTAGACAGCAGATGTCCCTGTGACTGTCCCTAGGTTTTAGTCTGGAGTACAGCAGAGAAAGGAGGAAGCTTTTTAGTGACTGCCAACTCTGTCAACCTTGTTAAAGATCTCGGTACAGTTTCTGTGCCATTTAATTAAATCTTCCTGAAAGCCCTACAAACCAGGAAAATCCCCACTTTTTAATTTAATTTAATTTAATTTTATTTTATTTATTTTTTTAGAGAGAGAAAGAGTGAGGGGATTGGGGGGACAGAGGGAGAAGGAGAAAGAGAATCTCAAGCAGGCTCTGCATGGGGCATTAGATCTCACAACCCTGAGATCATGACCTGAGCCAAAATCAGGAGTCAGACATTTAACTGACTGAGCCACCCAGGTGACCCCACTTTAAAAACAAGGGCACTGAAGCATGAGGTTAGGGTACTTGCCCAGAGCCCTGCAGCCAGAAGGGGGCAGAGCGGATGCAAGGGTCCAGGCTCTCCTGGCTCCTCTGTGCCGCCCCCCAGAGGACGGAGCGGGACTATGCCCGTGGCCTATTACCCAAGGGCCTCAGTCCCAAGTTAGGAAGCCAGCGCCCAGCTCACCAGTCCGCAGATACAACTGGAACTGCCTGGGGCCAAGCCCTGTTCCAGATGCTGGAAGATGGTGCTGAACCACAGAGACACGGCCTCTACACTGGTGGCCTTCAGGGGCGGAGCGAGAAGGGGCTGGTGCCACCAGAGGCCAGCAAGGCGGGGGCGCTGGACAGTGAGTGCTGGGAAGGGGTCCCGCGGGCGTGCAGAGTTTAGGGGGGGCAGCATTCCCAGGCTCCCAGCGTCTCTGACTCCATCATCTGGGGTGGTATGGGTTGAATTGTGTCCCCCAGCAAGACTTGTTGAAGTCCTAGCCCCAGATGCCTGTGACTGTGACCTCATCTGGAAATAAGATCACTGCACATACAATGAAGATGAGGTCATACTGGATAGGGTGGGGGCTAATCCAATGACTCGTGGCCTAAGAGAGGACTGTGTGGACACAGACACACGCAAAAGGAAGACGGCCATGTGGTGGTGGTGTCTCCACAAGCCAGAGACACCAAGGGTTGCTGGCAACCCACAGAAGCTGGAAGAGGTAAGGAGGGATCCCGCCACAGCCTCCAGGGGGGCACAGCCGTGCTGACGCTGTGATCGCGAACGTCCGGGTTTTGAAGCCATCCAAGTTAGTTCCGACGGTCACAGCTATCACAGGAAACAAATACAGCTGGGAGGAGGTATTTCCGACAATTTTCCAAGAGATGCTGCTGCGACTGGGCCCAGGCACCCTGGCCTGAGTGTGGGACTGGCATGAGTGGGTAGAGCTCAAAAGACACAGGTGGGGGTTCAGCATGGGGTGGGACTTGTGCCCAGCCCTGCACAGCAGTGGGAAGGAAGAAGGCCAGGAAATGCTGTTCCTGTCCAACCCATGACCTTCCCCATCCAACCCCACAGAGGGCACCATGTACTCCAACCAAGGGAGGAAAACAAGTCATGTACCTGGGAGGGCCATCCCAGTGGGGTTTGGTGAGGAAGGACCCCAAGCCTGCCCCCGGCAATGACCACTCAGAACAGTTAATAGGTAAAAGCCAGTCTCCCCTTCCCCAGGAGGCAGCCCAAGGACAGGGGGTGATGGGGCAGTGTGGGACACCTAAGGGCTCCCAGCCAAGGGACTCCTTTGTCCAGGCAGTGACGACACTTTGCAACCTTGTCCACTACGAGATAACTCTCCCACCATACCCCTGAATCCTCCTGTTCCTGGTGGCCCGGAGGGAGGCAGCCTGGTCCAGCTTCTCATGTAGGCTCATGGCACTATTAATAAAGCTTCTTTTTTCAATAAGAGCTAAAGAAAAGTTGAAATCTTACCCTCACAACTAATTTCTTGATTTTGTTTAAATAATGCTTTTGAAATACCAAGGTCGACTAGAGTTTTGAGTTAAACATTTATTTGATTGATTGATTTTTAGCCAGGAAGATGTATTAACATTTTGTTAGATTTTTGTTTAAGTGAGCGTGATAATGGCAGAACGATGCAGGCTGGGCTGCGGCCGGGTTGGGGAGCCCTGGGGTGCACATCAGACTTTGTTTCGTCAGCAGGCCGGAGGTTTTCAGGCCACCTGGGCCGCCCGGGCCACCTTTCCTGTCCCCGCCTGCAAACAAGCAAGGACGTCATCAAGGGAGATGGCAGGCATGACCGTGGGGAGCCAGCAAGCAGGGCTGCATGCAGGCAGGAGTCCTGAGGTCCTCGGAGCTGACGTTCTCGACCACCCGACCACCCGACCGCCCCGGTGTGGAGACACTGCTCCCGAAGCTTGGGGTCAGGGTGGGCAGTGAGGGAACGCACCTGCTGGAGGCCTATCCCACCGTGCCCTTGGCTGCTGTGGGCGGGAGCCTGGAGCTTCACCGTGCCCCAAGCAGACTCAGTCAGGGAAATAAAGGGGACGAGACCACGCGCCCCCCCCTTGTCCCCTCTCTTTTCACATCCCAGTTTTCGCTTTAAGGACTATCCCTCGTACGTGTTCCTATTTACTAATATGTCACCCAACACATACACCTGTTTTTCAGAAACAACAAATACAAATAAATCTCCAATCACAATCTTGGCCTAGAAAATTTTATTTAAAATTTGACTTCCTATTTAGGTCCTTCCTTAATAATTATGATTTTCGGGGAGTAGAATGACAATCTTTTAATGGGTCAGACTTCAGACTTCCTAGCAGAGTGGAATTTCCCAAATAAATAGGAGCTGTTTTTAGTCTCATCAAAAATCACCTAGGGGCGTCTGGCTGGCTCAGTCAGTGCGGCACACGACTCCCGATCTCGGAGACGTGAGTTTGAGCCCCACGCTAGGGGCAGAGATTATTTTTTAAAAAATAGTAAAAATCTTTAAAAAAGAAAGAAAAGAAAGAAACACAAATGCCAATATTTAAAAAATTACATTTGACTAAATCCTAATTTCACAGTTTTATACAAGACACCTTGTGATAAAATGTGATAAAATGAGAGAGAAAACCCCACAATATGTCAAAGACTATGATCTGAAATTTATAGCAAAATCCTACAAATCGGTAAAACGGACACCAAAAAGTACAATAAAGAACAAAGGAGAAACAGATACAAATAAGGAATCCGTCAAACAGGAGATAAAAATGGTCGAAAGACACACGAAACCATGCTCTTCCTCACCAATAATTGCAGAACTGAAAATTAAAATGAGATACAGCTTTTTAACCATCAGACCAGCAACCGTCAGAAAGTCAGACGAACAGCCGGTGTTGCTGCGGGAGGGACGAGGCCTGTTTTGTTCACGGGCAGGTGGGTGAAGACTCACTCAGGAGCCCTGGGAAAGAACAACCCCGCTGTGACTATTGAAATTAAAATCTGCCTTCCCTTCACCCTGGCCAATCTCCTCTACACGCCAATCCTAGACAAACATTCCCTGTGCAGACCAGCAGGTCAGGCCAAGGCTCTTGGTTACTCGTAAGTGGTAGGAACCGAAAATACTGCGATAACCCGAGACCAGGAGATGGTTCAGTGAACCGGGGCGCATCTCTACTGAGGAATACCGGATGGAACCCGCATGAACAATGGGGCCAAACGTGCTCTTCCCAAAACAGGAGTGACGCAAACCGTGCGTACGACGTGATCTCGTTTGTGTAACACACGAAGGGAAGAAAACATCTAAAGCTATTTCTAGCAGGATGCATAAATAATTGGAGGGACTGCGCAAGGGGAGGGTCAGTTGCTTTTCATCTGAGACCCTTTTACAGAGTTTGGTTTATTTTTCTGAGTGTACGCATTACTTTTTAGGTATTAAGAGAAAATAAAACTAATTTTAGAGTTCTTTGATAAGCTTTTCCAGGACATGTTTCAAATAAATAAAGTCCAGAACAACATTTACATTGTACCCGTTAGGTAAGAATATACACAGAGCTGCCTGGGTGGCTCAGTAGGTTAAGTGTCTGCCTTCAGGCCAGGTCATGATCGCAAGGTCCTGGGATGAAGTCCCGAATCCCGAGGAGTCTGCTTCTCCCTCTGCCCCCTCCCCCTGCTTGTGCGCTCTCTCTGTCAAATAAATAAAATCTTAAAAAAAAAAAAAAGAATACACATAAAAACAAAGCCCCCCTGAGAAGAGGAGGATCGCACGGGATTATTTTAACATCAGTGAAAATATTCCTGGATAAATCATTAACTTAAAAACCTTACCACTGAAGAGTGAAGTAAAAGTGTGTCAGAAGAAGCAAGTGCACATCTATTTCGAGCAAAGTAAGTGACATTAAAAATACTGACATATTTAATTGTCTCATTTTCTAATTAATACACACTTTGGTTTATTCCAATACCACACCACTGTACCATGAGAATGTTTATTTCACAAGTGATTTTTAATCCTGTAGCCACCATCCCCCCGTATTTTTACATTATTTTCTCTATACATTTTAAATATGAGATACAGAATTTGTCAGAAGTTAAAAGGGATGGGGCACCTGGGTGGCACAGCGGTTAAGCGTCTGCCTTCAGCTCAGGGCGTGATCCCGGCGTTATGGGATCGAGCCCCACATCAGGCTCCTCTGCTATGAGACTGCTTCTTCCTCTCCCACTCCCCCTGCTTGTGTTCTCTCTCTCGCTGGCTGTCTCTATCTCTGTTGAATAAATAAATAAAATCTTTAAAAAAAAAAAAGTTAAAAGGGACAGACACATTCTTTCTGCTGAATAAGGTATCATATTTAACTTAAAGCTTATTATTAACCTTTTGGATAGAAAGAATTTGAAGCTGCCGGGAGTCGCATGTATTTGTAGGTCCCGAAGTAGCCCTGAGGTCTAAATAGGAAAATATCTTTTATAAACTGTAACAAAACTCACCTCAAAATAAAAACCTATGCAATGTATACAGTTCCATCCGGAGTCAACATTTTTATAATATCCACTTTCGGAAACAACAATGAAAATAGCTTTACATTCAGAAAACAGAGCCTATCTACCGAGATGGCCTAACTAGCAATCTGGCACCCCGTGCTGAGGTCTGCTCGGCTCTCTTATGATTAAAAACACACCCCCTCAGACGCCCCCAAAAAAGCCAGGCAGGACAATGATCTGAACGAAGAGAATTCCAAGGAGAGCTTTTTCTGTTCATCTGACCAGGGGATCTCATTCCCAGTCCTCAGGACGTCCGCCAGGCTCCCAGGGTTTATAGGGTCACCAGAGCTGTGCAGCTCCAAACCAGCTTCTAGAACATCTGCTCAAAAACCGGCATTAGGGGCGCCTGGGTGGCACAGCGGTTAAGCATCTGCCTTCGGCTCAGGGCGTGATCCTGGCGTTATGGGATCGAGCCCCACATCAGGCTCCTCTGCTGTGAGCCTGCTTCTTCCTCTCCCACTCCCCCTGCTTGTGTTCCCTCTCTCGCTGGCTGTCTCTATCTCTGTCGAATAAATAAATAAAATCTTTAAAAAAAAAAAAACGGCATTAAAGTGCTTCAACACAACCTCCCAAAACATGATAAAGCGTCAGGTCAAGACAGGTCACTGCTCTCCCTGGAACCACCAGCTTCATGATTTCTCACCTACCATTCCTTTTAAAAAAAGACAAAGGCGTAACACTAGGATGAACCCATTTCTCTCAAAACCCCAACTGGGTTAGCTTTCATTAGACTACCTAATACTTGGGCAGACTTGGGAAAATCCTAGTGCTTCCTCAGGGAAAGATGGCATTGATTGTATGGCTAACCTGGCACCAAATTCCAAGAAATTCAGTCCCCACCCCGTGGCCACCACGGAATGGCTGGTGGAGCTCCCCAAGCAGAGTCGTCTCCGGCTTCCGCCTCCCGATGCAAAGGTTGAATGTCAAAGGCAGAGAGATGTCCCAGATTTGGCTACTGGACCTTGCCCAGGAGCTCCTGTAGGGTTATGACACACTGGCTGTGTTACGTGTCCCATCGAACAGAGTGCTTCCCATGAGTCCTGGGCTGCCCCACCCCCCTGAACACACTCACTGAAGCAGGTCACCCTTGACCTTCCCTGGGAGCCACAGCAGAGGTCACCTTTGGGAGCACAAAGCCCGGTCTCCTTTCAGTTCATGTGAGTGTGCACGCCCGCGGGCGTGCACTATGACACACTGGCTGTGTTACGTGTCCCATCGAACAGAGTGCTTCCCATGAGTCCTGGGCTGCCCCACCCCCCTGAACACACTCACTGAAGCAGGTCACCCTTGACCTTCCCTGGGAGCCACAGCAGAGGTCACCTTTGGGAGCACAAAGCCCGGTCTCCTTTCAGTTCATGTGAGTGTGCACGCCCGCGGGCGTGCACACTCACGCCGTAGCACACACTGTCCACTTTGGCACGGCTGGCAGCCAGGGGCCGCTGGAGCCCTGCAGGGGCTGTGTCTTGTGTCAGGCGGGGTCACAGGAGATCGCGTGCACGGCACTGGCATTCAATGGAGTCTCTCGAACATTAGCTAAATCAGTTCAGGTAGTGGTGGGTTTGTGTTTTTGCCTTTTTTTTTTTTTCCAAAAACAACCTCCAGAAGGAATTTTTTTAGCCTCTTCTTTTAAATGTTAATGAAGAAACACGTGAATTCAAGGTCCCAGAAAGGAGCAGCTGACTCCAGAGTTATCCAGGCGAACGAAACAAGTTCTAAACGCATTGAGGTGTGAAAACGGGGAACACAGCCATCAGCCTTTCCGGAAGAACTGTTTTGTTGTACATTCTTTATGGGGTGACAGCACCCCCACTGTGACGATTATCTACCCAACGCCAGTTGCTGCCACACATGTGACCTCATTGTTCTCTAAGGGCCAGTTGTGCTGGACCCCCCTGCCTTCCCTCCGCTACCAGACGGTGGTCTGGGAACCGACGACCCCGCACACGGGGAACTTGGCCCGGAGGGGACTCCGTGTGCGGAGAACCCACGGCCAGTGCAGACTCGTTATCCACACAGGCTGGAAAGGGTCCCGAGCAAATATTGGGGTAGCGTGTTCGAATGTTCCCGAATGCTATAAAAAAGAACAAGTGTGAGCACTTCATCCCATAAAAGCCTGTGACCAGAAGCTTTACAGGGGTTGATGACGGCTCTCCAGAGCCCGGGGCGTCCGTGCGTGGTGCGAGAATGGGAAACCAGCGAGCAGGGACCTCCAGGCGAACCGGGAGTAGAGGAACAGCTGACTTACATCAGGCCTGGAACTCCTCGCGCAGAGCAATGCGGGCAATCCGGAAAAGGCGGTCTGCTCTCTGACTGTCGTGGGAACTGAGGCTGCAAGAGACAAACCGAGCCCACTTCTTAGTCCTGGCTCCTTCACTGAGCTCTCGGGAAGGCCTGGCTTCATGACTTGGTTCCCGGATTCTTCCCTAAGGATGACAGGCTTTGCATCCGTTTCCGGACTGGGGGCTGGCCCCGCCTCGCGGGATTCCGTTTCTCGCACAACCGCCTGGCCCCCACTCATGCTGGACCCCCAGGGCCCCGCTCACACGCTGCAGGAAGTGGGCGGAGCCGGTCTGCACGGGCCTCCTCCACGCACAAGCCCCGTGTTCCCGCCGACTCCACGAATCTTGCCGTCCTTCTCCGCAGAACGAGCCTGGGGTCCCGGGAGGGCCCGAAGCTGAGACAAGCAACTGCGATTCCTGACCTTCACGTCGCTGAGGGACCCACTGCTGCCAGGAGCCTGCCGGGAGGGGCCTCAGAGAGGGTAAGGAAGGTCCATGATGCTCCGGGCTGTGTTTCTCTAGGGTGGCCAAAGACACGGAGAGTTGATGCCCTGAAGGCTGAGGTCATTCCAGACGAACCTCTCCCAGCTTTTCCCTCCTCCTTCCCAGAGGGGAGCCCGGCGCCGGGCTGACTACGAACACTGGAGTCACATAAGCCAGGACAAGAAACTGTCATTGTCACTCCGCGCACCCTGGTATCAGACGGGGTGGGGGGAGCAGTTCTAGAGGTAAAACGGGTGAATAGCCATCTGTGTTATCACAGCCACCGCTACTTAACATACAGGCTGAATTTTCTTAACTACAAGGGTTCCCATCCACAAGAGGTAACTGAGAGGGGCTGAGGTGACCTCGTGGTCCACCCCAGAGCCGTTTCAGCTGCCGAGGTCCCGGGTCTCCAATAACCAGAAAATCTCAACCGAGGGAGACGGCGGACCTCTCCCTGGAAGACAGCAGCATTGACATCGTCTTGGAAATATTTCTTCTGTCTAGTGTAATCATAATTCACTCAAACATTTTAATGTAAGTATTAAAATATACTTCATCTTTTCTTCTAACTACATTTATATATAAATCCCTGAGAAGGTACCTGTCAACTTAAAATTCACTATTTACAGTTAATAAACATCAGGGGTGCAAGCAGATCCCGGCTCCCCCACTCCCTCCGTACAGCAGAGTGGGGCTGTCATCTGTCAGAGGAGCAAACTAGGTCTCCTCCCTTAAATGGGCATAAGGGGGGCTGGGCGGCTCAGTCGGTTGAGCATCCGATTCTTGGTTTCGGCTCAGGTCATGATCTCATGGGTTGTGGGACTGAGCCCCACCAGCCGGTGGGCTCCTTGCTCAGCGGGGAGTCTGCTTGAAAGATTCTCTCCTGTCCCTCCTCTTCTCTCTCTCTCTCAAAATACATAAATAAATCTTAAAAAAAATAATGCATGGGGCCTGTGCCGAAATCCTAAACCATTTGCCAGAAGCTGGGAAATCTGTCCTTCCTTCACTGGGTCGGTGGAGGTCACCACAAATCTACAGGGACACCACACTGCCCCGCATGGTCACCTTGCCCTTCTGCCCTTTTTAGACCTCAGAGTGGTAGTGCCAGCGAGGATCGGGACAGTTAGCCAAAGCTGCAGAAGAAAACAGGCAAAGGAAGAAGAGGCAAGCAAGGAAGAGAGACAGCAAAGGGGAAGGCAGGGTGGCGTCACAGCGGAGGGGACACGCGGAGAGCAAGAGGCGGCCACTGCCCCTCGTGGCCCCTGCCCCTGACCAACGCTGGAAGGTGGCAAAAGGTGACCCCTCAGTGAGAAAATGCAGCCAGCCATTCAAAGCAATGAAAATACATAAACCAGACAACGAGCTCAAAGATGCTGGATCAGACCAGCAGGGAGACTAGGGGTGTTTCTCTTCATCTTGGGGACCAGCCCTTGTCTCATCTAGGGGAACTGGGCCAACCTCAACTCTTGGACACTAGGGTGATCTGCAGCCACCCAGCATCAGTGATGCTAAAAGCGGGTCCAGACCTCCAGGCTATTCTGGAAAGAGGGCGGAGCTCCCTAAAATCTGACTTTAAGAGCTGCATTATCATCACACACACCCATCAGGCTGGCTCTGCCCAATACCGTGTTGACAGAGGCTTCTGGAGAGGTGAGTGTGAGAGCCCGGATAGCTCAATGCCTCAGGGTGCCAAGTGGGAGGGATGAGGGAGAGGCCAGTGCCATCCCTGCCCACATCGTGAGACAGGCGCTCATCACGACACACCCAAGGAGCACGACTGGACATGCGAATCCAGGGTTATAAGAAAGGGCTTCCAAATCGGTCCCTACTATTTTAAATCTATGCTTCCAAGTACGATAATTTTTAAATAAAGTGCTGTCAGTAGTGCATATGTGACAGATACTCTGCAACCCAGAGGGCCAGAGATTCATTAAAATGTCGCAGTGCTTCGGCAATAAAAAAGTATGGACAGAAACTCCCACTGAAAGCTCAGGGCCCGGGGCAAATCACAGACATGCTCTGCCCAAGTCCCCGCATTTTGGAAATTCTACAAAGTCCGCATGAGGATAAACGGAACGTCATGGGCAGTCGTCAAAGGAAAAATAAAAGTGATTCCACACCAGGGACTCTTTGGAATTGAATCTGAAGGAGGGAGCCGCCCAGCCCACTCCAGGAGAATTTGCCTAAAACAAGTTTGTTTAATATTCAGTTCTAATCCCTGTTCCTCTAGCCCCCTCCCCCTTTCCAGCACTTTCTATCACCCTGGTGCCTTATTCTTTTACATCTTTTTTACATTTTAAGGATATCTGAAGTCAATTTATCTAAGAGCACAGAGGACTTAATTTTGTATTTCTAGTAAAAATTTATTACATTTGCTCCCATTTCATTAAATAATAGATTTTTCTCATATCTATTTTTGAATACGTTAAAGGCTCTGCATCCAGTTTAAAGTCCCTTGCTTAAAATATTTAGTTCTAGCAGTAAATACATGCTTCTCTGTGCGCGGTTTCTTACTTTAGCAACAGGTTTCTCTTCATTATTATTACCGTCTAACTAAGAGAGCTTTAAAATAAGATACAAGGAAATCTGATTCCCGTTTCACATCATCATTTTGCTGGAAAAGGAAATGCCGCCATCAAATAGAAACAAATATTCGGCATCACTTAATCAAATCAAGAAGAACATACAATGTTCATGCATGCCTAAAATGAGAAGGAAAGACAATCAGTAGGAAGGGGGAGACTTCCACAAATTCTGTATGAAATCATTGAGATATCACCAATAATTATTGCCAGAAACAGTATGTTAAACAAAGGATCTTGGGGCAAATGTATTAAAACCGTCTTAAATACAAACAGCCCCACCACCAGTAAAATGCTGCAAATTTGATCATGATTAAAAATACAAAATTATTCAGACCCTTTGATTAACTGGTCTTAGAAATTTCTCAAGTGAGGTTCTAAAGGTAGGCTTTGCGGCAAATTTGCCCATAGGTGTACTGATCGCTAGGGGAACTGGTTTTAGGCTAATCGACTTGTGCCCGACCCAATTCACTCAAGGGTGCAGCCTGAACAAACACGGAGCGCGTTCTGGGGCCGTTCCAGCCTGCCTGCTGGGGATGCGCGGGGATGTGCAGCACTGCGGGAGGGGCGGGGGCAGTAGGGAGGCGCATTCGCATCCTTCGCTGAGCGGACCCCCGCTGCCTCCTCCCCCACCGCACACGCTTCCAGGCAGCTGACCCGTCACGTCCTTTTCCTCCAGGACGGCGCCCGCTTTTCCTTCTGCGCCGCTGCCGCCCGCTGCTTCTCCGCCTCTTCCGCCTTCCTCTTTTCCTCCTTGGCCTCCTTGTACCGCCACTTCGGGAGCTGCAGGTGGGCGCTGTCCTTGGTGCTGCCCTTGGCGGCCGCCCGCTCGGGCTGGAAGGTGGGCGCAGGCGCCTTGCTGACGCGCACCCTGGGGATGACCACGCCGGGCCGCACGCTGCTTCTTCTCAGCAGCTGCAGGGGCAGGAGGCTGGCCCTCCGCGGGGCACCTGGCAGCTGCGGAGACGGGAGGCTGGCTCTCGGGGCCCCCTCCCTTGAGACCCCCACGGCCTGGGAGGTCCGGAATGGCTGCTCAGAGCCCTCTATCTTGCCATTCTCCTGGGCGTGCGTGTCCCGGTTCTCCCGAGCCTCCAGGATTTCCTGAACGGCCAGCCGCCTTTTCCCCACACAGGGGGGGTTCTCGGGGCACACGGTCTGGCAGACGATGGCCACGGCAGGGCTGTAGAGGCTCGTGGTCATCCTGACCATGTGGTCCAGGACGCCCCCATCCTCCAGGCCCTGGCGTGAGCGGGAGGTCAGCGTGGACCGCACAAGCTCGGCGAACCTCTGCAAGCAGTTTTTGGAGCCCGAGGGCTTCAGAATGGCCTCCGGAGGCAGCGGCAGTTCTGGTTTGTATTTTTCCCCAAACTGGTCCGGGCAGGGTCGCTCCAGCAGCCTCTGGATGAGGCGGACAGCCTCCAACCGTCCTGTGTAAGCCGCCCACTCCTGGGCTGACATCCCACGGCGGGGGTCCCTGGCATGGACATCTGCTCCTGAAAAAAACGCAAACACAAACAGTCATGGGCCAATGTGACAAGAACCTTCCCAGCCAATGGCAGGAAAGGAAAGAGTGAAATGGATCAGAGGCAAAACTTCCCAAACCTAGTGTCAGACCCCCCGGAGCTGTGCCACCTGGATAAACCTGCATCTGACTCTGAACTACTGTGTGTACTATTATCACCACACAACCCACCTTTAAGTGCTCCATTTAATGGCTTACCTTTCCTAAATACAACCACCTGAACTCTGTACCTACATCATGGGATTCTTAAAGAAATAAGATTTCATGGCTTTCCAGCAATGGAGAGATGACTAGACAGCAAAGGTGCTCCGCGAACACTGCAATGGTGTTACTAGAATGTTCTAGAATACTAAAAGGAATAATCACTTGCAAAGCATTTGGTGTCCCATTTACTTATCATCTCACATTTTCCTCACGGATCTCTTGTGAGGAATATGAGGGTCCCTATTTTCCAGGAAATGTGTGGTCCTTCACTTCTTGTCCTGAGTGGTTAGTAGGTCCTGGGTCTACCCTCTTTACCAGACCGTGGGCTTCTCCAGGAGAGAGCCCACATCTTACTCGTTTTTGTTTCCTCAACCCTTTTCATCCTGGCTGGTAGGAGGCGTACATTGAACAAAGGTTTGTTACAGAACAAATGGGAGGCACAGTGGCCAAAGGACCTACCTGAGGCCTTGAAGGTTAACAGAGAAGGTCTCAGCCCTGTTCACTTCCCGCCAGCCCAGAGGGAGGGCTGAGCTTCCTCTCGGACAGTTGTCTGTGTCAACATGGCCAGACTATAGTACCCAGGGATTTAAACAAACACCAGTCTCGGTGCGCTGTGAAGGTATTTTGTAGGTGCAGTTAGCATGCGCAATCAGTTGGCGGGGTCAGGGAGATTACCCTCAATAATGCAGGTGGGCCTCATCCAATCAGTCGAAGGCCTTAAGAACAAAAGCTAAAGTTTTCAGGAGAAAAAAGAATTCAGCCTCAAGACTGTAGCATTAACTCCTGTCCTAAGGTTCCAGCCCGATGGCCTGCCCCCACTAATTTTGGGCTCTCCAACCCCCAAAATCACAAGATCCAATTCTTTAAAAGAAATTTTTAATGTATATCTCTTAGTGGTTCTATGTCTCTAGAGAACCTGACTCCTACATCCTCAGGCTCCCTTACACTAGTCACTTCCTTAATAAATCTCCCCCATACCACCCACTGCCCCCTCCTAATACTGCAAATTTAAACTTCAAGTCAACTTGATGAACTGTTCATAAATTTCAGCGTGGTACTATAAGAGAAATTAATAAGGAATTGCTGTTCAATTAATCTTGGTCCAATCTCAGCCCCATACACAGTTAAAAATCATTCAGGATTTCAGGTCCCATTAGTCATACTTTCACTGGCAAAGCAATGCAGAGAACTAGGGCAATTATCTAGTCTGTGAGCTCCCCAGGGACCAGGACTGGCAGAGGCTCCTGCATTTATATCCCACGCAGACCCAGGTGTCTGACACGTGGCAGCGGCTGAACGGAGCTGCTGAACGGAGGCGAGGAGGGCTCAGCGGCCTCCCTGCCCCGGAACCCCTCCAGTGGCCCCCGGCCCGGGCAGGCCCAGCTCACCTGACATCGCCTCATAATGTTCTTCATTCTGGGGCACATTTAAAAAATAGGCATATTAGAAGAGTGCTAATTATTTGGAACTGGAAATCGGGATGGAACTCATTAGCCAGAGTACAATTTATAAACTGACAAAAATGAAAAGGGGGCAGTAAAAATGTCACCGCAAAAAATAGATGACACATTAAACCTTAATTAATTGCATGTCACTTAAAAAGGTACAAACTGCAAAATTAAAATCTTAATGAACACGGCTTGAGAGAGACATTTTTCAAAAGCTAATGGAAAACTAAAGGAACAGCTGTCCAACGTGCAGCACACTCCTTCCTGTGCCTTCCTCGTGCCTTTTCAAGATCTGGGAAACTACACACATTCTGAAGAACAAGGCCACGCTGACGGGAATGCGCCTAAGGATGTGAGTCATGCTATAATCTGGGGATCCACTTCCTTCAGCAATCAGTCAGGGCAGTATTAGCGGCCTGGACGGCGTGATTAGATCATGGAAGGCCAGACCAATGATTAGCACTCTACACAGAAACCTTTCAGAGAACACAGAGAACTCTGACAGGCCAGTGTTTGCAACTTCTGCCCATGACCTACTGGCACCCTCACTCCCTACCCAAGGTTGCTTTGCCCAGAGTTCCCGCCACACAGACAAAAGTTGGGCTCCTGCCCATGCATCCGTTTGCCGCCATGTTGAATGCTGTGAGCTGTCAACACAAAGTCCTCTATTTAACTCAAGGCAGCAACATACTCAGTTCCAGGCAATGAATCACGACTGGTGTAAACCAGGGTTTTGCCACCTCGGGACTACTGATGTTTTGGGCCAGATCTCTATGTGGTGTGGGGGCTCTCCTGTGCACTAAGACTCCTAACAGCAGCCCCCACCCCTACCCAGTAGATGTCAGTAGCATTCCACAGTTGTGGCAGCCCAAAATGTCCCCAGACACTACCACATGTTCCCTGGGGGGCCAACACCCACCCCCAGTTGAGAATTACTGGTCTAACCCAGTAACGGCAATCCTGTTCCCCTTTATCTTAGCCTCCCTTACAGCTGGTCAATGAGCCCCAAAGAGAAGGCTTCTGCTCTGATGAAAGGACTATGTGGTTGATGCTGCTGTTTCCTGTCTCAAGCCTAGAGTTCTGGTGACCAAGTTGCAGTGGGGGGGGAGGGCTGGGGGGGTCCTGGGGGGGACAGCAAAAGGAAGCTTGTTCTGTGATGTCCTCATGGAGTTCCGAGCGAGCTCTGCACTGTGACTGCCTACCTCAAGACTTCTAGATGTTTGTTTTCTTCACCCAATGTCAAGTCAGGATGTCTGTGACGGGAGCAGAAAGCATTCTAAACAGGCGCTAAAGGAAAACAAGCTACCTTCCATCATTCATCCGCAGAAGATTTCCCCGAGAATCGGGGCCAGGTCATGGGACTAGCAGTAGGCAGGCAGAGCCCAGGGTGCGTCCCCTCCTTTCCTGTTTCTCTGCCAGCTCCCCACGTTATCTACCCTTCTAAGCCCAGCTGTGGTGCCCCTCCCACCAAGAGGCCTTTCTGGTCACACGGGACCCCTGCGGACCAGTTCCTGCAGGTCTCCGCCTGTACCATCCTGGCCTGTGCCTTGGCTACTTGGGGTATAATCGAGACGATAAATCAGGATGCATGTTCTCAGGAAAGAGACCTGATCTGGGGGGTGGGAAGGATGAACACCTGCTTCCAGCCTGCCCTACCCCTGAAGGCATTTCCGAGCTATCTTTCGGAGGGTCTCAGCAGAGCTGATGCCTGGTTGCCCAATGGTCCCCCCTGCCTATCCTTCACGTGGCTTCCTGGCTCACCTTCCAGAAAAACTAGTTGCCCCCAAGTCCTTGTCACAACGTTTGCGTTTGTGCCAAGCGAAATGCCCAAGCTAAGACACTGCCCTTCGCGACATGGAACGCCTGACTTCTAGCCCTTTCTCTGCATAATCATTTGAGACTATTCCAACTTGGCAAATTCTCAGGTCACAGGAAATCCATATTTTCCCTATAAACAGAAGAAACCTCTGTAGTGATATCTTATCACTTGGCTTTCCAGAAGCATACAGTCGGGGCTTGCCTGAGACAAGAATGACAACAGGCCCAACAATGGGAGTGGCTCTCCCTCATTAAACAAGCCTCCTACCCCTCCCGGAGGTCTGCTTTGTGGCCCGGGACAGGGTGAGCATCTTGTCTGCCTGTGTCTGCTTCCCAGTGCCGCAGCGATCACACCACACTTCAGGGATAAAGCCGGCTCCCTTAAGTGAGTCTGGAGCCTCCCAACCTCCACTGAGCTCTGCTTCTCTTCAGAGAAAATCACATCCTCGTTATGGCTTCTCAGAGCCACTTATTTAAATAGACCTGTCACTTCTGGGCATTAATATTCCATTGAATTAACAAGAACCCACAGCCCCACTTGCGATCCTTATCAGCAGAGCTGACATTATTCCTTGGGAAGCCAAAAACCAAAGAGCCAATAAATCAGCTTTTCAGAACCTGGTTACATTTTTATGAAAATCCAAAGTTTTGATAATTCTAACGTCATTTCGTTCTGCCCAACAAGGTAAGGTAAGATAAGCTGATATGTGTCTGTATGTTATGAACTAGTGGAAATTCTAAACAGTTTAGGGGGGCATCCAATTCAATGATCCATCATTTCAAAGAGGAAATGGTTCCTATTGAATATAATGAAGTTGCAACTCGGAAATTCAACTCAGGCACAGAAATACTCTCAGGTCCAGAAGGAAGCTTGTGCCTGAAAAAATGAGGACGAGCTACACATCTCTACCCCAACCATTCGCACATAATGTGCCTGTGCCTTTCGCTTTTGAAATGATCACAGGATGGCCATTCTGTGGTTAGTTCTCAAGGAACCTTCCCCAGCCACACACAGATGCACTCTGTTGAAATGCCAAACCGAAGAAATACTCAGGCCTTAGTATCTAAAGGCTTTAGTTTTTCTAAATATTGATATATTAAATGTAAATAACAAGACTTAAAAATAAATGTGCAAATTTTTTTTTAAAAGAGTGATGAGCTTTTCCCTTTTTTTTTTTTTAAAGATTTTATTTATTTATTCGACAGAGATAGAGACAGCCAGCGAGAGAGGGAACACAAGCAGGGGGAGTGGGAGAGGAAGAAGCAGGCTCACAGCGGAGGAGCCTGATGTGGGGCTCGATCCCATAACGCCAGGATCACGCCCTGAGCAGAAGGCAGACGCTTAACTGCTGTGCCACCCAGGCGCCCCTAAATGTGCAAATTTTTAAAATATCCCAACAGGTATCCTTATTGCTATCCACCCAAGCCAGGAGGGACTTCAGTCACACAGGATTTTTTTTTTCCTTTAAGACATACACACACATCTACTGTAAAAGGAAAATGCAAGGAAGAGTCAGCTACCTTAGAAATAGCAGAAAATTTAAATCTCTAGAAGTTAAACAACCAAAATCTTGGAGGGCAGCTCAAAAACTCCCCAAAAAAGGTGTCAGATCTTTAAGAGGAATATAGAAAAAGCTGGAAGGGGGAGTGCATATAAGAGGAAAAAGATTTTCTTTTCATTTTTTTTATCCTTTCCCAATTAGTCACATCAGTGGTTCTCAACAGGAGGGGATTTTATCCCCCACTGGCACCTCACGGGACATTTGGTAATGTCTGGAGACATTTTTGGTTGTCACGACTGGGAGGGCTGCAGTCACCTAGCGGGGAGAGCCCAGGGACTGCTCAACATCCCACAATTCCCAGGACAGCCCCCCACCAAGAATTACTTGGCACCAGATGTCAACGGTGCCGAGATTCAGAAATCCCGAGCTACTGGGGCGCCTGGGTGGCACAGCGGTTAAGCGTCTGCCTTCTGCTCAGGGCGTGATCCCGGCGTTATGGGATCGAGCCCCACATCAGGCTCCTCTGCTATGAGCCTGCTTCTTCCTCTCCCACTCCCCCTGCTTGTGTTCCCTCTCTCTCTGGCTGTCTCTATCTCTGTCAAATAAATAAATAAAATCTTTAAAAAAAAAAAAGAAAAGAAAAGAAATCCCGAGCTACAGGTGTATCACCCTCAGCGGGAAAGTTGAAGTGTTTCATCACGAGGATATTTGTCAGGGGGAAAAAACTATACCATTGCTTTTCATTCATGTAACAAATAATTACCAAGCACACAAATTCACCAATAATAATAATGACAACCGGCACTGACCAAAGGCCTCCTGCGTGCCAGGTGTGCTCCCAAGCGCTGCCCACATGGGAGTTCCTTCAGTCCCCACCGAGCCCTCACACAGCAGCCCCTGGCAGTCACCTCACTTCACAGAAGAGGAAACTGAGGCTCTGAGCATTAGGTGACTGGCCCCGGTATAGAGGGGAGAGACGAAAGGGGCTGGACTCTGAACCCAGGGGTCCTGGCTTCCAAGTTAGTTCCATTGACCATTCTGCTCTGACAATGAACAGTTCAAGGATGGATGCGCTAGAGGTCTGCACGCGTGTGGACTGTTCTAGACTCTGATGCGCCAGGGATCGGGAGGAGGGAACAGGAAAGGGAGAGTAGTATATAAAACCTAACGCCAAATTCATTATCCATACCTGAGGGGGAAGAAGCAATGCTGGCACTGGGCGCACTGCCCTGACCCAGGCCTATCTCTCAAGAGACCCCCGACTATGCTTCGGCCATCCTGCAAATGCTTAGCAAATGCCTCCACCCAACCCAGGAAAGAAGCAGAATGACAGCAAACGTGTGCATTTTCCAGAGTGAGGGGAAGGCAACCTACCTAAAAACAAAAGGGTTTGTCATGCAAATGAACTCATCAGGGAAAATGCAGTGATGTGATGGACACCATAAATTCTTGGTTAAAACAGTAAATTTGGGGGCACCTGGTTAGTGTCTGGCTTCGGCTCAAGTCAAGATCCCGGGGTCCTGGGATCAAGCCCGGGTCGGGCTCCCTGCTCAGTGGGGAGTCTGCTTCTGCCTCTCCCTCTGCCACTTCCCCTGCTTGTGCTCTCTGTCTCTCAAATAAATAAATAAAATCTTTTAAAAAAAAAGTAAATTACTAGAAAAAGAAAAACGAGAGGAAGGTAAACTGTAAGAGAGACTTAACCATAGGGAACAATATGAGCGCTGATGGAGGGAGGTGGGCAGGGGATGGGCTAGCTGGGGGATGGGCATCAAGGAGGGCACTTGTGATGAGCGCTGGGTGTTGTATGGAAGTGATGAATCACTAAATTCTACTCCCGAGACTAATATTACACTACATGTTAACTACCTAGAATTTAAATAAAAACTTGAAACATTAAAAATCAATTGCTCGATCAATCGTGGGTGGGGGGGAGTAAATTACTAAAAATCCACATTCAATTACAGCTAGCTCCAGAAGTAGTAAAAGCAGATGAAGCTTCCCCCAAACACAAAAGCATCATAAACACTGTTTAATTAGGGGGAATCACCTCTTGTTGCTACAGGACAGGCAAGGCCTAAACTCGGTTGAAACTGTTATCTTGCCTTTTAAAAATGAAACTGTCAGAGTCAAAAGCACAATCAGTGGGATCACATCTAATTGTGCTCTTTTTTATTTCCATGAACGTTTTCATCTTTGAAGCCTGTCATCACTTACTGAATTTATTTTTCTTCCAGCACCCCCTAAAACACTCAGATTAAAGTGGGAGAAAAGAAATCCAAGCAAGGGTGAATCCTAGAACCCCAGTGTAATCACAAGGAAAATGCCAGACAGGCTGGGGACACTGGATAAGGGCCAGTATGGAGGCTGTCAGGTCATGAACCAGGAGGCGAGACTGAGAAACTGTCCCTGGCCACAGGACACTGGGGACACAGGACAATTACATGTGGGAGCCTGGATGGGATCCTGGAACGGCAAGGGGACAGTGATGGATGCAGAGGTGAGATCCGAATAAAGTCTAGAGTTCGGTTAATAGTAATGTGCCAGCTCTGGCCACTCCGTATGATGGTAACAGGCAGGAGACCAGCGAGGGTCGTGGAGGACTCCCTGTACTATTGCTGTCACTTTCCACACATCTAAATTATTCCAAAATGAAATTTCACTTTACAAAAAGCAGCAGCAAGTTGTCCAAAGAGAACTACAAGCCGAGGCTGACGCCCAGCAGGACGCTGCTGTGCCCTCCGAGAACCGCAGCGGGAGGGCAAACGCCACCTCTCTGGGAACTCGCGGGGCCACGCGGGATGGGCTGAGCCCAGTGCCAAGAACAAAAACAAAATGAACCAAATAACGAAATGAAGCCATGGGGGCAGCAGCGTCTCACACTGACTGAAGCATTAGATGCTAACTCTGCACATGACCCTTTGTGTGTACATTACACACATTTCCCCGTTTAATTCTCCAAGTAACCCGACGAGGCTGTGTCCAGATGATCACGGACTGCATGCTAGAGGGAGGAGAGGCGCGGGGGCTGACTGAATGTAGCCCGGCCGTTCCTTAAATCTGCACAGCCCTGGGGAGCTTACAAAGCAGGGTCGTGTTTCGTGCTGGGGGGTGGAAGGAAGTCACCACTCCCATGGCACAGATGGGGAATGGGAGGCTCAGAGAAGGAAGTGCTCCCTCCAACATGACCAGGTCATAAAGGGCAAGGCGGGGGTGCCTTCTGATCCAAAGCTCCCACCTAAGAACTTTCCATTCGGCGACATGTCACTGACGAAGGAAACCATATCATCAGCATGTGACTCCAAACACCAGCAAGTGGGGATCTAGGATGGCTGCCAGGCTCACCCCACCATCCCTGTGCCCACCCTCAGGGGGACAGGCTTGCACTCAGAGCCAAGGCCAGAACACACATTTCTAAAGAAGAACAAATATGGGCAGGAGGGACCTATGGCTGAGGGAAGAGCTTACAGGGAGCAAGGACAGGTTTCCTACAGGGGGACCAGCACCATAACCTCCCACCCCACCCCAAAGGGTCTGCTTTCCTTTTCGTCTGTTGCAGCTCAGTTGATGACAGCCACACCCCTCAAAGAAACGATTATTCGTTGCACCCACTAGGCTTCGTCTCTACGGAACCGATTAATCTCAGTACACGTTCTCCAAAGGAGCAAGACCGGCAATTCCCGAGACCCTTGGGACCGCCCCCCAGGACAGGCGGAGACAAACCTGCTAGCATCAGGGCTCGGATGCACTCCGTTCGGCCCTGCATGGCGGCTTTCATCAGGGCCGTGAACCCAAACACGTTCCTCCTTTCAAGGTCAAGGCCAGGAAAATAGTTTAGCAAGTAGTTGGTGATGGTGGCATGCCCTGCAAAGAGAATCACACGTTTATGGAGCTCATTCTACCAAGAGTGTGCATGCCCGGAAGCCTTCCCAGAGCAAGAAAGTCACAGGGTCGGCCTCCAGGACCAGCCCATTGTGCAGGTGGGTAGGGCTGCCCCTCAGACACAAGAAATAATTCTCAGGGCGTCCAGGAAACAGCAAGACACGGGGCGCCATCCCAGTTCATTCCGGTTCTCTGCAGCCCACCCACCGTGGAGCTCAGCTGTCTGGTGAGGAGGGACGCGGGGAGCCAGCACGCAGTGGGGGTGGCATGTGGAAACTGAGCTGAGCTAGCCTCCCCCGGCACTCGCTGATCAGGGGGAAGGTTCTGGATGCTGGCAGCTCCCCGCAGGAGACACCAACGCAAACAGATGCAAAACTCAAAATGAACCTCGGAGCCATTTCTCAGTGCTCCCTAGGAGAAGGTCATCATCACAGCAAGGGCTATGCCAATTCATGCTGTCACCCGCTGTTACCACTCAGATGTGTCTGTCTGTCCGTCTCTCTGTCACTCTCACACACACACACACACACACACACACGAGCAGGAGGCAGGGAACGTGGGAAATGTTGCTACCCAGACCCACCAGGCACCTGCACCCCCAGGCCCTTCTCTGAGGAGCCATCCCCAACCTCTCCCCCGCTGACCTTGGCTGACAGGCCCAGAGAGTGCAAGCAGTCGCAGGAGACCCTCTCCTGGGCCCCGGTGGAGGGGCTGGGTGCCCAGTCTCCTTCTTTACACGCTGGGAGCCAGCCCTCTTGAAATCCCCCCGCTCTTCCCAGTGCACACATGTTCGTGGGGAACCCCCACTGTCAGGCTGCAGGCATGGGACACTCCAGTGCTCTCTGCCATTAACTGGGTATCGTCTCCTCCCTCCCTCCCCCCGGGGGAGTCCTCTGCGCCATGGAGATGCTAGAGCCATGAGTCCCTTCCCCAGCTGACTCCAGGGCAGTCAGCGCATGAGATCTGGGATGTGGCCAAGGAGGCGAGGCCTTATGGCTGCCCGCTGTCAACAAAAATTGGGGTGCGGATTCTTCTAGAACCATTGTTGCCCGCTTACCATGGACCTCAGCCCATCTCCTGAACTCATGGCAAAAATTAAAAGGTACCATGAAGCTTTCCGCGAGAGAAACACTGACTACCATGACCTTGCCGGAAACAAGCTGCCAACAGTGGGTGCGGCCCGCGAGCGCCCTGACTCACGGGTTCCAACCAGCAGCCGGTGCTTTTGACTCATTTACTCGCTCGGCCCTCCACTGTCATCAAAGGTGCCGGGGTGGGGATGATGCTAGCTGTCAGGTGCCCGGAGCAGCCTAATTGCTCTTAACTGAGGCGGGGAGGAGGGTCCTTTGATCTCAGTTAGGTTAGTCCCCCAGCTAACGCTTGGCAGCACCTGTCGGTCAGTTTGAGAGGGAACGAACTGCAATTTGTTTAGAGCCATTTCTTTTAAAACGTGAAAGCGTGTCTGTCGTAATTTGCAGCAGGATGTCCTTTGCACCGTTATATCCTGAACACTTTGAACAGGTGTGGAGAGGAAATACTCAAAATCCACAAAGCAAACAGCCCATTATACAGAACTGTTCTGCTTATTACGTTGAGCTCTGAAAAACCAACATGTGGCCAACTTGTTCTGACTATAGGCGCGAGCTTTCAAGGATCCATGAAATACACCCCGCCTCCCCACTGGCTTCTCAGGACAGCAGAGTAATAGCTCTTATCACACAGACGGCCTCGCTCAATGAAATCAGGGGTAGACAAGATGCTTCTACGTATATACAGATATTAACCCCTCTTCTGTTAAAAACAAGACAACAGGTCCAAAATGGAGTCGCTTATGCTAAGCCCCCAGTCACCAAACCAAGACTTAATTACAGTCTTGGTTCTCCCAGAGATGGAACCTTAAACCAATCAATCTGGAATTGTCTGATCAGCACTAGTGATCCTGATGTGCCCGACAGAGGAAAGGGACCTTGCAGTAGCCCGCCTACTTTTTGGCCCTGTATGGCTTCCTTATTCTTCCTCCCTCCCATCCTCCTGCCTTCCCCTTCCTTCCTCCTCTGACTATAAAAACCTCTTACTTTGTACAACTCCTTGGAGTACCTTTCTATCTGTTAGATGGGATGCTGCCCGATTTCAATCAACCTTTGCTCAAACTCAACACTTTTAATTTGCCACAGTTTCTCTTTTAACACTTCTTTAAAACCATGACAATCAACCAAGAAGAGCTTTCCTTTTCTTTAGTAAGATAGATAGATAGATACATAGATGATAGATAGATAGATGATAGATAGATAGATAGATAGATAGATAGATAGAGTAGATAAACAGACAGGCTAACACACGCAAACTTCCTTACATAACAGAACCAGAACATGCATCATATTGAAATCTAGTTTGAGCCCAGTCCAACCTTCTGAGATAGGATTTGGTTCCTAAAGTCCTCTGACAAAGCCCTTTCAAAGGGCGGGTTCACCAGGGACCCCTCAAAGCGCCCCCCATGAGCCTGCCTAAGGGAAGAGCACAAGTGACCCAGGGGTTAAGTGAATTCTACATGAATAAGCTTCAGTGGCATGATTAAATGCCAGTGTAGACAGAGAACTTAGGACTTAGAAGAGGTGACTGTGAGGACACCCAAGTTCAAGTCCCAGCCTGCCACTGAAAATCTGCGTAGCCCTGGGAAGATGAGTCAACTTCACTGAGTCTGTTTCTAATTCTGGAAAATGTGAGATAATATCAACATCACCATTGTGAAACTTACGGAAGACAGGGTGTGTCTTGCAGAGAAGTGCCTTGCAGAGAAATTCTAAATAATTCATGCAGGTACCACACTCTCAAGGAAGTGGAATGTAACAACCCACTCCTTAATTCGGGGGCTGTGCACTGTGGTTTCCTTCCAAAGAGGGACTATGGCCAGCAGGGAGGGGACAGTGGAGACACCTGACAAACAGGATCTCAACCACGTGACCAAGGTGAACATCAGTAGTGATGAGTCGTGTCAACGGCTATACTGACAAAGATTCTTTGCTTGACCAAACTTTAGTCACGCTCCTGAATCTTCCAGGCCCATCTGTGTACTTCCTTGGAAAATCTAGTTTTAGCAAGAACACTGCTCAGTTTGACCAGCACCTCACCCTCCATATCTGATCACAGTTCTCATCCTCTACACCCCCCGGGGGATGACTGATCACCCTGGCCTGCCTTCAGCAAGAACCCCATAAGCCAAGTGTACCCACAACTCCCCTTACCTCTCTGAGTCATTTTCCACCCGCTGACTCCCACCCTGCTCCTTGGCTATAAATTCCCACTTGCCCGTGCCGTATTCAGAGTTGAGCCAACATCTCTCCCCCACTGCAAAATCCCATTGTGGTGGTCCCCCCATCCCAGTGGTCCTGAACGAAGTCTGACTTACCATCTTTAGCAGCGTCACTGCATTTTTGTTAACAGTACCCTTGAAAGATGTGATGGGAATGGAACTCTGCTCCATGGTCCTCCCCGCCTCCTCCGACTTATAACTCTAGTCTAATTATGAGCAAACATGAGGCACACCCAAATTGAGGCACATTCCACAAGCTCCCTGACCAGTACTCCCCTCACTGTCAAGGTCATAAAAGCAAAGAAAGTGTGAGAAACTGTCACAGCCAAGAGGAGCCTGACATGACAGCTAAATGTAATACAGGCCCCCACATGGGATCCTGGAACAGAAGAAGGGCATTAGAGAAAAGCTGAGGAAGTCTGAGTAAAGAATGGACTTCAATGAACAATAATAAAGCTTCGATCCTGGTTCATTCATTGTGTCAAATGTATCCTGCTACTGTAAGATCCCAACAACAGGGGACACCGGGTGCGGGCATGAGACTCTCTGTACCCTCTCTGCAGCATTTCTGTGAGTCTAACTATTCTAAAATCAAAGTGTTTATTTAAAAGGGGGGATCTATGGGGTGCCTGGGTGGTTCAGTCCGGTAAGTGTCTGCCTTCGGCTCAGATCATGATCCCAAGGTCCTAGGATCGAGCCCTGCGTTGGCTCCCTGCTCATTGGGGAGTCTGCTTCTTCCTCTCCCTCTGCTCCTTTGCCTCCACTTGTGCTCACTCTCTCTCTCTCTCTCAAATAAGTAAAGAAAATCCTTTTTAAAAATAAAATTAAAAAAATTTAAAAGTAAAAAAAAGGGGGGGCGATCTAGCATGGGGCCACTCGACAAGAATACAAGGTAGGGACAATGATTCTGGGTGGGCAGCTGGGTGCAGATCCTCTCCTCACTGCGCCCAAGCCTTCCTCAGTGCTGGGCATGCAATGAACCCCAGGAAGGAAGGCAGGCGGGTGGAGAGGTGTGGTAGACATTGAGGGCTCCTAAAGAAGTGAATGGACAGGACTTGGTGATTGTTTGGCTGGGCCAGTAGCAGAAACTAAAAAGCCCAAGATGACTTCTGGTATCCCCCGACCGCCAAGTTTCCGGCTCCACTATGGTTGGCCAAAGGCATGTTCTCTGAGTGACTATATGAGGGTGGGAATCCATGATACCCATGGTGCCCATGGATGGATAAGCTTGTCTGGTGCCTCCACACGGCCCACCCATGCTTCTGTTTCCCAGATGACTATCCCCCAAGCCCCATGCGGAAAATTTTTAACTTTCCCATTGCTTTTTTTCCCCTTTTTTTAAATACGGAACTTCATGAATCTGCGTGTTATCCTTGCACAGAGGCCATGCTAATCTCTGTATTGTCCCAATCTTAGTGGATGACTGCCGAAGCCAGCGCAAACTTTCCCGCTCTTACATCACCTATCTCATGGCCAATCCCACGCTCGGGAGGTGACGCACCTTCTACCTCAGAGGGAACAGAAACCACGAGAAGGGAACCCCCTCAACTTTCCCTCAGCACCCCACAAACTTCCCCACATCCACAAGTAGCCTCTCTCCCCCTTCCCTCCTTAGGAAAAAAGAAGGGTGACTCTTCTATTTTAAAGATGCCAATCTCTCCTCCCCTTCCAGTGCTTTAAAAACACTCTCCGCCCACTTCCGTAGAATACTTGTGCTACCGATGACCTCCTCGTTCTCTTCGACCTCTCCCTCCTTGCAAATCCATCCCCATCAGACTGCAGTGATGGCCCAATTTTTCACCTTGCCCTTTGTCACGCTGGCCCATGGGACAGTTAAAGGCAGGATGCAAGCAGAAGCTTGAAATGCACTTGCTTGGCTAGACCTCATAAGAAGTGTGAGAGGGAGTCTAGCTATCTTCACGAGAAGAACATGCCCAGGCTAGCCTGATGTTCCCAGGAATAGGACGAGAAGTGTGTAGAACAGCACACCCTAGAACAGGGGCCAGCTCACTCACACATATGTGAGCAAAAGCAGTCTGGATTATCCGATCCCCAGACCATTCAGTGATGCATGAACAATAAATATACTTTAAACTAGAGTTTGGCGTTGCTTGTTATGCAGCAATACCTAACTGGATATGCATGTGCAAGGGTCTCCCATCTTAAAAAAATAATTATGTATAATTAGGCTGCTCTAACAAGCTACATAGGCCGGGGGGCTTAACCAACAATATTTATTTCTCACAGTTCTAGAGGCTGGGGAGTCCAAGATCAAGATGCCAGCAGATCCAGGGTCTGGTGAGATCTGCTTCCTGACTCACAGGCTGCTGTTCTTGCTGTGTCCCCATGTGGCAGAAGGGGGGAGGGAACTTCCTGGAGTCTCTCTTTTGTAAGAGCACTAATTCTGTTCGTGAGGGCTCCACCATCACGACCTAATCACCTTCCAAAAGCCCACATCCTAATACCATTATCTTGAGGGTCAGGATTTAACACATGTTCCTTTTGGAAGGAACATGAATATCCAGTCCACTGCAATGACAACAATAATCATGTGGACCTTGTCTCCCACTCTAGCCCCAACCCTCAGTCATCCAACTTCTCAGTTCAACTTCCAGAGTCATTCACTCTCACTTTGGCTACTTACACTCCCCAAATCCTCCTGAAACTCCCTTCCGTCTGCCCCCAATGACCATACTATAAGAAAACCCAAAAGCTATGCGTCAGTCTTCCTCTAATTTGACCTCTCCAGTGTTTACCCCTTGTCTGTTCCATCCTTTTTGAAACACTCTCTTTTCATGGATATCCTGATAGTTCACCATTCTGATTTTCCTCCTATCTCTCTGGCCACTTCTTCTCAATTTCCTTTATGGGTTTCTCTGTTCTCTCCTTCCTGAAATGCTGCTGTGCCCCAGACGCATGACTGACCCTCCTCTTACCCATACACTCTTCCTTGGTGACCTATCCACTCTCCTGGATCCAGTTATCACCCTAGAACTCTTTAGCTCTGTCTCTTTTCCTGACTCTCTTATCTAAATATCTGTCTAATGAATATTTCACCTTGAGTGTCCCACGAACAAATCAAACCCAATACATATTTCTTCTAAACCTGCTCCTCTCTCTCACGTTTCTTATTCAGTGATGAACACCACAAATGGCATAGGTGTCCATGCCAGAAATCTAGGCTTCGTCTTCAGCCCTCCCTCTTTTTCCCACTCTAACCATCATGCAATTCTACCAACCCCCATCTCTTAAATGTCTTGCAAGTCTCTCCTTGTTTCTCCATCCCCATATCTACTCCCTGATCTGGGCCACCACACCCCCACCGGGCTACAGCTCCTCTCCTAACTGTCCTCTCTGGTCCCATATCTGCCCTCCCATCACTTCTCCACAATACCAACATGATAACTCCAAGAAAAAATGCTTCTGACTAAGATAACTACTACTTAAAACATTTAATAGTTTCTACTTCTTAGATGAAGTCCCAACTCTTTAACAAGCTAGTTCCTTTTTTTTTTTTTTTTTTAAGATTTTGTTTATTTATTTCACAGAGAGGCAGCAAGACAGGGAACACAAGCAGGGGGAGCGTGAGAGGGAGAAGCAGGCTTCCCGCCAAGCAGGGAGCCCAATGTGGGGCTCGATCCCAGAACGCTGGGATCATGACCTGAGCCGAAGGCAGATGCTTAATGATTGAGCCACTCAGGCGCCCCAAGCTAGCTCCTTTTAATCTGGCCCTACTCCCTGAAAGGTAGAAGATGACACCCCAAAATATGCTACTTTGATACAAGATTATTTTGAACTGGAGACAGACGCAAGAAAAGCTCCCTGCCCTCCCCCCATTTGCCTAAAAGCAAGACATAAATCTCCAAGGAGTACTTCCTTCCCTCTGTACCAGAAAGGACAGAAGTTAATCACTAAAGCAACTGCAGATCTTATCAGCCTGGAGATGGCACCAGAGAAATCTACATAACAAACCTTCCAGTCTTTATCTACCATTAGTTAACCTTCCCACAGAATGCCATCTCTGGAAGCCTAAAACTACTTTCGTCTGTCCTGTCATTTCTCCCCATATTTGTTCTTTGTTGAAGGTCCCCATATAAGCTGGAGTTCTAAGTCACTTCTTTGAGTTACTAACTTTTCCCTGGGTATCTCCCGTGTATAGATGAAGTATACACCTCTATAAACTTGTTTTTCTTTTGTTGCCTAGCTATTCAATGAGCCATCTCTTCCAATGGAAGCTCTTCCCTGGTCCCCCAAGCCTGGATTAAGCACCTGAACCATGATATTCCAGGTCCACATTTCCATGTGGCTGTGGATTCCCACCACCACTACAATGCTTATGACCATGCTTGTACATCCAAAACTTCCAACTGACTGAAAACTCAATAAATACATATTTGGTAAATGATAAGATTCAAGGATTACTATTCCCTGGGGGGAAAATCATTTATCAAAAGGGTTGTTAATTATCAAGCTATCACCCACATTACCTAAGAATTACATGGACATAACAAGTATTAATTGGGTTTTTTTTTTTTTACAAGTATTAATTGTTAACTCACTCAACATTTTATTGAATACCAGTCTTGGGTTAAGAATCTTATTTACTCCAGGGGCGCCTGGGTGGCACAGCGGTTAAGAGTCTGCCTTTGGCTCAGGGCGTGATCCTGGCGTTCTGGGATCGAGCCCCACATCAGGATCCTCTGCTGGGAGCCTGCTTCTTCCTCTCCCACTCCCCCTGCTTGTGTTCCCTCTCTCGCTGGCTCTCTCTCTCTGTCAAATAAATAAATAAAATTAAAAAAAAAAGAATCTTATTTACTCCTTTATTCAAGGGAAGCAAACAGACAATAAATCCGTGTTCCTCTAAAAATGGAAATATGTTACAGAATTCGAGTTGCCTAAAGATCTGACTGGTTTGACTCTGGGTACTTGAAATGTACTTTTCCAAACCAGGCCAGTAGAGGGAACCATTGACTTTGGAAATGTCACATCTGACCAAAGCGGCAGGAGTGAATAGATGCTCCTCAAGGGTGGAGGTAGGGAGGGGGAGATATGGATAGGGGAGCATGGGAGGGCGGTACAGTCAGACTTCCTCTTGGTCTGTGGGGCAGGGAGGTGTGAGACTGAACAGCAGGGTGAGGTGCTGCGGGGAGGGGCGTTGCAGTGGCCAGGGAGAAGGGCTCAGAAAACTGGAGTTTATAGGAAAAGGCAAGGCAATGCTAGGAAACCGCAGAGACTTGCCAAGCTCTAATTTCTTAATGAAAACACTAGAAACCAAGAAAAAGGAAAACACTTCAAAAAGCTAAAAAGAAAAATCAGAACCAAGTCAGACTAACATCATGATCGTGTGAGGTGGTCACAAAATTAATAAAAATGAAGAGGCATTTAGGGGCGCCTGGGTAGCTCAGCTGGTTAAGCCTCCAACTCCTGATTTCGGCTCAGGTCATGATCTCAAGGTGGTGAGACAGAGCCCCATGTCCAGCTCCTCACTCAGTGAGGGAGTCTGTTTGAGATTCTCACGCTCTCTCTCTTTCTCTCTCCCTCTGTCCCCCCACCCGTGTTCCCTAAACAAATAAATAAATGAATGAAATCTTTAAAAAAAAAAAAAAAAGAAAGAAAAAAAAAGACATTTATTCCTGGCTTCGGGCCAAGTGGTACATTCTCCTCTGAAGGGGGCCCTCCCTAATCTGGTTCATGAGCCAGGCCGTGCACGGGCGGCCTGAGGTGCACCCCCCTTCCCCCCCCAGCCTCACTGCCACTCTGTCCCCTGCAGCAAGCAGCATGCCTAATGCCAGGCTCCTCTCCATGCATTTCCTTCAGAACTGTAAAAATAAGTTCAAGGAATAACAACTTTCAAGGATACCCAACCAACCCTATCTTATCACCAGTTTAAAATTCCCTCCTTTGCTATTCCCTCACCTTGCCTCACTCCTGCCCTCCTGTCAAAGAGGAAGGACACATGGAGAAGTAAACACACCACTCCATCCCTGAGACTTACTCATTTCCTTGGTTATCTTACTTCATCTCTTACTTTAGTTGGGGGAGGTAGGACAGAAGTTGAAACTGCTGGCTAAACGACACCTAGGGATTACTTGAGGATTTATTTTCATACATTCTCTCCATTGTAAAGACCTAATGTAGAGTCGACTGAATGTCTATTATGCATTAAGTATCTGAAGAGGTTAGACTTTTTAGAGAACACCCGACAGGCAGAGCAAGGCATTTGTGCCCTAACGTATACTCACAAATGTTGAGTGAGTGCCGTAGAAAGCCAGGACCCCTAACTGGCGAAAGGTCAGTGCGTTTGCAATATTGAATAATATAAACATATGGTTGCTTTCAAGTTTTCCTTAACCACACAGATCCTGCCGGGGCCAGCGTTGACTAGACTAAGTCATTTGGGGTCATTCTATCACCCTTGCCAGAGATGTGTTTTGGCATGGGGCATGTGACACAGCCCTGGCAGTGAGATATAAACGAAACTCTGTTGGAGGCTTCTGGAAATGTTTTCCTGCCCTAGAGAACAGGACACACAGACAGGGATCTGCTCCTCCCTCCTGGAGCCTGGGCTACGGTCTTGGCATCATGAGGAAAAGGTCAGCAGCACTTCTGAGAAGCTGGCCCCTAGTCCTGGCATCATGGGGCCGCTCAATGAAGCAACCCCCTGACTGGAGCCTTCAGACACGTTGTTGCAGAAGAAGGCAGTTTCCTCACTGTCGAAGCCCTGTTTCGCTGGGTATTCAGTAAACTGCGCCCAGAAACATCATAACAGATCCTGGGCTCCAATGAGAATCAGGGAAACACAATCACAAACCGTCATTCAGGGATTGGCAAACACTAAAAATTGATCTTTTCCAGGGTTGGCAAGAATACCCTTGGGAACTTGGTGGAAAGTATAAATGGGTATGTTTTTTTCCTAAAGGCCCCTTGGCAGCAGCTACGACAACATGCATGTCCTTTGACAAAGCAACTGAGTTCTAAGAATCTCTCCATGTACTGCTTCCTCTTCCTTCCCTGCCCTTGCTTTCAGGCCCCAAGGCTGGCCTCGACACTCAGCGCCTGCCCATTCTCGGCCCTCGGGTCTCTGGTGTGGCTCAGTAGGGGCTGGGCAGAAGGAGAGATGGAGGTACTCACCCCTGCCTTCCGCCCCCCCCCCCCCCGCCTCTGGCCCCACAGGCTGCTGGCTTATGAGTGTCAGGTGAACTGAGGGGCAGCCCTCTGGCCTGGGTCACTCTCTCAGGGTCCCGCTCCTCACTCTGCCCCAGGCTCCACAGACAATCCTCTTACAATTCCTCACTTCAGCCCTCCGAGAACACCTGCCACTCAAAACACCCTCCTCGGAAATGCACCCCCAGACGCAAATGACTTCACGACAGCACTCTCTGGAACGGGCTCATTCAGAAACCCTGCGCGCACCCCCTCTAAACTGGGGAGGCTGGAGTCTGTGTGCTTTGGCTCACCGTGGTAGCCCTCGCACATGAAGTAATTGCTAAGTAAATATTTGTTTTCAAAGAGGATTTTGTACAGAATGCATGAGTCACAGTTCACTGAACTGCCCCACCATTACTGGACACAGGGGACGCAGCCACGAACACACAATCACACTCTGGAATGCGCTGCGGGAAGAACAAGGCAAGTCTCATATCCACAGGTGGATGTGAAGAAATCTCCTAGACCTATTAATTGAAAAAAAATTAAGGTCAAAATAATTAAGGTCAAAATAAAAAGCACAGGTACACACGTGTGTGTCTGAAAGGGAGAGAGGTCTGGGAGTGTCGGTGGCTGGACGGCAGACGATTTGCGAGATGGAGAACGTGGAAGAGTGGACCACGACCTTTTTGTTAAAAGAATATTTCTGCGGTGATTTTTCTTACTGTAAGCACATATCACTAGACATCTTTTAGGAATTAAGAAGGTGTCCAATAACTACAACTGGTTATGGAATTGGATGAAAATGGGACACGACCATCTCTCGGCTAAAAGCCCAAACAGCCTCCTTCCTCACACAGTAGGGAGAGGCTAGAACGGACCTTCAACTGCTCTCCTTCATTCTCGCTTTACTGAGGGCTCTGTGTCCACTGACATCTCCCGGGGCTGCGTGACTTCCCCAGCCTTGAATGCCCACTGAGAGCCGTCCCCAGCCTCCCCCCCTTGGTATGACAGATGACAGCCTTCGAGGCCGGGTTCTCAAAGCAGGATCCCCAGACCAGCAGCACGGGCTCCAGCTCGGCTGGGAACTTGCAGAGACGCACATTCTCAGGCCCCTCCCCAGACCTTTCCAATCTGAAACTCAGGGGGGCAGAGTTTGGCAATCCCTGTTTTAACCAAATCTGCATCAAAACACAGATTAGCCACCCCCCCACCGCACCCCCCACCCCCTGATGATGACAGGGCTCCAGGCTGAGAAGTGAGCCGTGCTCTAAGGTCATGGTGCTCACAGGGAGGGGGGCAGCCCTGGGAGGTCCTGTCACCACCGCCAGAAACAAATTAGGGAAAAAACACTTCCACAGGTTGAGGCAATTAAGACAAACAAGGAAATGCTTTACAATCAGATTTTTTTAGGGTGGCAAAAAACCCTTACCCCTCTCCACCCATCTCCCCCAAACAATTCCGTTCTACAGAAGGTCTGGGGTGGGTGTCCCAGGGGTCAGAGCCCAGGTGCAGGGAGTGGGCGCCAGGCAGAGAAGAGGGTAGGCCGCAGACACAGCTTGAGCAAATCAGTAAGCAAGCTAAGGATCTGGACCCCAGCAGAAAGAGAAAACTTAAAAACAAGAGCGGAGAACACATTATAATGACATACATATTTTTTCAAGAAGATGGAAGAGAACCCATGTACCCATCAAATTAACAATGGTTACCTTCAGACAGCAGAACTGGAGGGCCCTGGGGGCGAGGAGCTAAGTGATTTTCACCCTGAACTTGACTGGCTTTCTGTGTTTAACTCTAGCTGCTTGTGTGGTTTTCCTCGGAACATTGTGTATTATAGTTTATAATCAACTTAGGAGACCATCAGCAGTGCCAAGTAGAGGAAGCGCCCGGGACAGCCACCCTCCCGCACCACCCCGTCTGGGTCACAGCCCGGACACTTCCCCACGACACCCCAGAGGCCTTGTGGGGCCCAGAGAATGACATATGTGCCAGCCACGGCAATCCTAATGGTCTGACCACGCCACAGTCTCCCTTCCACTGCAGGAGACGCTCTGCCGGGGACCACCAGCTCAACTGAGGTCAGCATGGGGGGGCCATGAACATAGGAGTCTTGTCCCCTTCCCTGCTTCCCACGGGTGACCAAAGGAGCAGAGAGAAGACAGTCGCGCTGCCTGAAACCACAGAAGGCCTGCTGGCGGTGGAGATGGGGGGCAGATTGTAGGGGGGCTCAGGCAGGACATCTGATCTTGGGAAAGTTCAGTGGTGGCCCAAATGAGCAGGGCAGGGCCAGGAAAAAAAGGTGGGCTGAGGGGCCGCACTGAGACCCACCGATGCCATTTCCCGTCCCCAGCACACGAAGCCACACAGCGAGTCCCTGGCGCCCCCACTGCCGGCTCGTGCTGGGTATCAGAGCTGCCAGGTGAGGGTGGGGCTCACCGTCCGCTAACACAGTTTGTGGAATTTCTGTTACAGAAGCCCGAACACACTGGCCCCAGGGTGCTTGAGAAGAATAAAGTAAATGTAATCCGATGAATGGCACAGAAACAAATTAACGAGACAGTATGCAGAATTTGCCCAGATCTTAGAGTAAAAGGATAGGGGGAAAAATGAGAGAGAAAGTTGTGGCATGAGGACCAGGTGACTTACTCTATGTGTAAGAGGGACTGTCAGGAAGAGCGAACAAGACAAGGCAGACAGTGTCTCAAAGAAATTAACAGAGATTTCCTAAAAATATACCTAATGTAAGTCAAAACAAATGCAGAGAAAAGGATCTGAGATATATGATAGTTGGGGCAGGGTTGGGGGGTGTTTTCAATGTCAACGATGAGGTGGGAGATATATCCAAGTCTCAGCAATATCAAGGTCTCACAAAAGACACAAAAGCAGGCTGGACTCAGACTTTTCCCCTGAAACACTCAATTGAAGGGGAAAAAAAGGCATAGCACAAGTCCTTATTCCTATTATTTCAAATGGGCAAGAATTCAGAAGGCACCTCATGGGTATTAAACCACCGCCAATACCCTTAATACACAAAGAGTTCTCGCAAATCAATAAGGAAGGAAACCTCTTCTTACTGCATGCTTTCCTAGTGTTCATGTCCAGCCTATGCCGCGGGTCCCTCTCTCCAGCTACCCCCGAACCCTCCACTCCATGCTCCAGTGGACACTGGAGTTTGGAGCTCCCTACCCTCCACCTGCCATGGAGGCCTCTGACTTAGATGTGTCACAACTCAAAGACCTGAGCACCAAATGGAGCCAATGTTTCTCCACCTGTTACTGCACATATGCCCCCTGGCAGTTCGTCATCCCCTGCCCAGACGCCAGAAGCCACCCCGGAGGCCGCCTCTCCTCCACCACCCACATCACACCACCTCCTGCCAGGCAGATATTGCTCCCTCTTGCCTCGGAAACCGCTTCTGGGCCCATGAGGATTAGCCAGCCCCTGTCACCACACGCCCATCCTCATGGCACTCAAATGCATTCCCTCACGCTGCATCTAGACCCTTAATGATCCGGTCCCTGCCTCCTCGGGGGGCCACCTCTCATCTCTCCTAGTCACCTGCAACTGTCCCGCCACACCACCTGAGACAGCCAGGCTCCCTCTTCACCTCGTGCTCTTGGACGCCTCAGCTGCAACGGCCTCCCTCTGACTCCTTCGGTACTAGTTCACATCCCCCTCTTTCCCAACCCCCAAATTCACAACCCCTGTCCTCAATCAGCAGGCCAGGGGGGGTGTTCTAACCCACGGCCCCTAGCGCACCCTCCATCAGAGCTCCGTCAGAGGCCTACTGAGCTGGAGAATTACCGGAGGGCAAGCTGCCCTTCACTTGGGCATCCCCGGTTCCTGGGCCAGCGGGAGGCAATGAATGGGGAGCCTAGGATCACTGACTGCCTCCCGCTATCCTCTTCCACTCTTGCACCTGCCCACATCGTGGATCTCGGCTTTCGAAGCCTGGAGTGCCCCCATGGAGGCCAAGCTTTGTACCCTAAGACCTGCTAAGGAACATGTGTTTGCACAACCTGGCCCCTCTCTACGTTGGGGGAGTTCTCCACCTTATCCAGCTTGACTGAAGAGCAGCGTGTATGGGTGTGTACGGACTACTGCCCCTTACGTTACAGGGAATGAAGCTACCAGATGCTGGCTTTGTTGGGCTCCCTGGGCTCCCTGAATCAGAGTCACCCATGCTGGCTTTGACCCAGGAGCTCGTGTTGTACAATGGGACAGAGAGGTCTCTCTTTGATGGCGGAAGCAGATGTTCCCTTTCCAGAAGCACATGAGGTGTGGTTTGGGGCATTTTCTCCAGCTGTCCAGACTCCAATCCAATATGCAAGCAGCTCCCCAGGACATCGTGAGGTGTCCTACATGCTGTCAGTAAGCAAACGCCTCTCCTTCCCAGCTCAGCAGGAAGCAGCTTCTTTGCAGCTGAGAGTCTGACTGATCGAACAGATTAATCTTTCAAGCCAAGAATTTTCAAAGTGGTCAAGTGACAAACCCACTTAACACCACAGGGACAAACGATGTGTGGTCCGGAAGGGATGAGCACGTGGTTGTCTCCGAAAACGTCCAAGGATGATTCTAGAAGAGGATAGCCACAATGCGCTCGGCAGTGATGGCAGCCAAGTTCCACTTGTCGCAATGACCATCCTGGGCTGAAGGATGCTTACTGGGAGGTTCTCTCCCTAATGGTCCCGCCTCGTTACACTGATACCCTCTCAGCAAATAGCTCCTGGCATTTCTTTACATCTATGGGCAAGTGTAAGTTTCCTTGTAAATATGTCTACCGGGTCCAGTCACTATCACCAGCGAGGGTAGTGAGCTCACCAGCATCTCTCCGTTCCCCATCTCCAAGCACTGGGGGGGGGGGGGGNNNNCTAGGCGAAGGGATAACGAGGCTGGGTTTCTGCCGCAGCTTCACACTCAAAGTCCGGGCAGTATCAGAGCGAGATGCGCCCAACCGTGAGCTCTGCACAAATAAATTGCATCGTCCCCAAGGCACATGGAGAATGCGTCCGCGTCCTGATCAGCCTTTTCTTGTGCCTCGTAGCAGCAGAACAGATTTCTGATCAATTCCCGTCCTTATATTAATCTTACAAGCTGAGTTCATGTGCCAAGCCCCGCCCCGCACCCACCCCCCACCTCCCGGCAGCTGCTCCCCAGCCTCAGCTCTGGGAGGGAAGGCAAAGCCGGGTCTTACCTGCCTGTGCGGCTGTGATTAGGGCCGTGTTCCCCTCGCTGTCCTGCCAGTTGACATCAACGTGGGGGCACTCTGCTAAGACCACCACAGTATCCACAAAGCCGTGGTAGCAGGCGACAATAAGGCCAGTCTAGAAGTGAAGAGGGAAGCGGGTCAGAGGGGCAGAGCCCAAGCATCACCCCTGCAGACCCCGCGTGCACACACTGTCCCCCCGTGGTGGGGACACAGAGAACCCCGAGTCCCGATTCTGGCTGGCAGTTTAGAACAAACCAGACATTCATTCACTCTCGAATGTTCATTGAGTGCTGACCACGAGAGAGGCACGATGCCTGGGAAACGTCCTGGAACCAAGATCCCTGTCCTGTATTGTGTGCTTTCTAATGCGGGGACAAACAGCAAGTTAGAGACCTACCAGATGAGTGATGACAGAGTGTGTTAGAAAGGACACTAGGGTAAGAAAGGCTGTGAGTGCAGGGGGGACGTGGCTCATCTCCAATAGGGTGCTTGGGGTGGGCTCCCTGGGGAGGAGGCAGTGGACGAAGATGTGAAGGAGGGGGGGAAGAGCCAAGGGCCGTGGAGGGGGAGCACCCCTGAGAGGCCCGGGGGCCGGAGCCGCGAGAGCCAGAAGGAGGATATCAAGGGGC
Source organism: Ursus maritimus (assembly GCF_017311325.1). Lineage (NCBI taxonomy): Eukaryota > Metazoa > Chordata > Mammalia > Carnivora > Ursidae > Ursus > Ursus maritimus. Next base: position 55,199,611 of record NW_024423897.1, read on the forward strand.
ATCGGATCCCCAGAGGCCACAGCACAAAGGCTGAGACAGGCTGCGTTTTGAGCAATCAGTTATCAGGTGCCCTCATCAAGTCTAGCTGCTGGATGGAAACAGAGTCTAGGAGACCAGCCTGGATGCGGGGAGACCAGTCAGGAGGGGTGGTATCATAAAAAATAAATACTTGGTCTTTGTCCCCAGTTCCTGGCACCCAGCAATGAAAACCCTTAGAAATTACAGTTGTTTATACGTTAATGAATGATGCATATCGGGGGCAGGGTACTGGTGGCTTCAGGATGAAGACCAGTCTCTAGAAAGACCGACCACCATGCAAGTAAGAGGTTAGATCTTGCCACTTCTCTGCACCCCCCCCCCACCCCATCACCGGGGAGGGGAGCAGAGCTGGAGACTGAGTTCGATCACCAACAGCCAATGACGGAATGGTTAGAGCAAATCAGGCCTACTTAACAAAAGCTTCATAAACACCCCTAAACAATGGGGTTTGGGTGGCGTCAGGGTTGGTGACACACTGAAGTGTTAGGAGGGTGGTGCCCCCAGAAAGGGCAGGCAAGCTCCCCACCCTGTTCCCATACCTCACCCTGAGCACCCCTTCTATCTGGCTGTTCTTGACTTTTATCCTTTATAATAAACCAGTGACCGTCAGTAAAGCGCTTTCCTGAATTCTGTGAGTTATTCTAGCAAATTATCAAACATGAAGGGGGAGGTGTGGGAATCCCCAAATTTGTAGCCAGTTGGTCAGAAGGTGACCCCTGGGTTGAGACTTGTGGGATAGCTGTGGAGTCTGCCTAACCCTGGAGAGTTAGTGTCAGAATTATCTGAATCGCTGGAGACCCTGTTGGTGTCGGAGAATTGGAGAACTGGGATGGAAAAACCACGCGTATGTGATGTTGGAGAAACAGACATCGCAGGGACTCGTGCAGGTGCTGGGCCAGTGATGACAGCGGTCAGCCGTGAGCCAGGAAGCAAGCCCTCAGCAGACCCCGACCTTGCTCTCAGATTCCCAGGCTCCAGAACCATGAGAAACGAATTTCTGCTGTTTGATCAGCCATCCACTTTCTAGTATTTTGCTGTAGCCACTGAGCTGACTAAACACTTGGTGACAAAGGAAAATGATCTAAGGCTCCTTGCACACATGGATTCGGTGACACGCTAAAATTCAAGACGTGGCAATCCAGAGCTACGGATCACGTGACGCTGAGCACTGCCAGCCGCACGCACCACCGCACGGGGGACGCAAAACTTTCGTGTAGAGCAACTCCACAGTGACCCAGCTGTATGTGGGCCAGCTCTTTAACAAGAATGTCAGTTCTCGTGGAACAAGGTGAGGGCACGGGCAATCCCACCTGCTTATCTCAATAAGCTCCTGCTTGCTGTCCCAAAAGAAGACTGAGTCACAAATATTAGAATTTTTAGTTTTAGAGACGACCACAGATTTATTTTACTACTGACATCCCCTTGGCAGCATAAGGAACTCCATAATGTTGTGACTACAGTAAAGCCTATTTAATATGCCGCAGCTCGGGCCTTCTTTGAAGTCAGTCATTCCGTCCATAGAGTGAAATGGTTCACAAGAATTTAATTTAAAAGAGAAGAGAGCACGAGTGAGCCCAGGCTTTCAGTGTCTCTGATAACTAGAGTTCACTGCCACCAACATCTGCATTCTCCCACCCTACCTGTCCGCTCCCTGCTGCATAAGCGGTCCGGAAAACCTGTGATTCCACTTGGTATGCACGAAAATCTCATTTTGAAATTCTTTGCATGGAGGTTTATCTCAAGTGTCGGACAATTTCCTGACCTATAAATAAGGCTTGCTGAACACAGTGTAGCCTCTTCCTTTTTACAGAATGACACAAGAAATTTGTATTTATTACAGAAAAGAAATTCGAAAACAGGAAAGACAAAAAATCCAGACACACACAATCTCACAAACACACAGACACACACACACACGCACATTTCCTCTGCACCCAAATGGGATTACTTGCTATGTTTCAATGAGGACTATGACAGCGACGTCTTTTCGCATCAATCGAAACACCTGTGTGTCAACGTTTCCACCAGATGCGGAACATTCTACTCTATGAGGGCAGAATCATAGGTATTTAATGCATCCCCACTCTTGGATGTGGAGACTGATTCCTGTTTTTCCCTATTATGAGGAAAACCTGCAATGAAAATCTCTAGAACCATGGCTTCATGCATCTCATTCCTTACTGTCTCAGGAGACGTTCTTTGAAGTAGAATTTCTGGATTAAAGGAAAGAGATATTCTGAAAGCCTAGAACACATATTGAAAACCTGTCCTTCAAAAACATCCCAAACGGCACCCAGCTTTGCCAATCTGGCCATCCAGTCTTTACTTCAGGACTCCAGGTTAAAAGGAGGAATTTCCATCAGCGGATAAGAAACCAGTGTTCCCCAGCGCTCCTTAGCACCTGGCTCTTGGTCCTGCGCTCTCTCTACCGGGATCGTGCTCACCTCCATTCCTTGCTGCCACAACCACTGGGAGGGCCCGTTCTGGAACCACAGCCCCTTCTGACCACCTAAGATAAGACTTCCCAAAACGCACAGCACACCGCAGCTGATAGTAGCCTTGGAAACTGCAGCACAACCTTCAGTCGGAAATGAAGATGACCAGGGGAAAAAATAGCAACCTTAATTTGAGGGCTCAGGATAAAATGGTATTGGATACCTCTTGTCTCCCAACACAGACTGACTTACATTACTATTAAAAACAATAACTGTCAATCCCCACCCTCTGGGAGTCTGCGGCACCCTTGGACCATGGTCTCCCAAGACAAACCACAACAAAAGACTTGTCACAAAGGCAAATAAATAGTAACCACTTGCTAAACTGACAGAAGCCCACTTGCAGATGGTCCCTGCAGCCACATATAGGCTGTGTTGTTTTTTTAATTACAAGCAAAGTGACCATGAGAATAAAATAATATTATTCAGAAAAAATCAGTAAACTTCCTACAAGTGGAAGCCTCCATTTGGACATCAGCTAGAAATTCAAGTCCCTCAAAACACAAGCTTAATTTCTAAGTCTACACGCCATAGAAATGTTGGCGTAACAACAACAAAATGAGTTGAGATCTTTCTGCTTAAAAACTGTAAGGGTTTGCACAACAAAAAACAAAAATATACAAATCAGAACCCCATTCCTCGCAGGAAGAAAGGAGGATCTAACACCAGGATTTAGTAACATCATTTATTATAGTGACAGATGAAAGAGGTGCAGGCAGGAGGAAGAAAGGTCATCAACACACACACACACACACACACACACACACACACACACGCACACGCACACACGCACACACACACGCAGAAAATGCAGAGGAAAAGGTGTGGGAATAGAGTGTACACGATGGTTAATCTTAGGTATCATAATTTTATGTTGTACCCAGATATTTGGTCAAACATTATTCTAGATGTTTCTGTGAAGGTTTTTTTGTGTTTTTTTTTGGACAGGACTAACATTTAAATCAGTACACTAAGTAAAGCAGATTGCTCTCCATGCTGTAGGTGGGCCTCCTTCCACCAGTTGAAGGCCTGAATAGAACAAACACAGACCTCCCCTACGCAAGAAGGAATTCTGCCAGGGGACCATCTTTGGACTTGAACGACAACTCTTCCCTGGGTCTCTAGCCTGCCAGCCCACCCTGCTGATTTTGGATTTCCCAAGCCCCCGCAATTGTGTGAACCAATTCCTTAACAGAAAAAATGTGTGTGTGTGTGTGTGTGTGTGTGTGTGTGTTTTTATCCGCCTAAACAGTTACATGTAGTTGTTATATAGTTACGTATAGCTAGACAAATATATACCTATATGTTTGTGTGTATCTAGCTAAATATAGATAGAGATACACAGACATAGATAGACATAGACGTAGATATACAGATACCTACAGAGACACAGACTCTATCGGTCTGTCTCTCTGGAGACTCCTGATTAAGACAAGGTCGGTGGGAAAGGGCACTTTGAAGGAACTGCTTTTTACTCTGTTTCTGTACAGTTCACGTCCTTCAAAACAAAGTATTTGTGAGGCACTTACATGATTTTAATTCACAATGAAAAACAAGTACAAGTAATGATGTTTACGTCCATAACGCTCTCATTAGGAAATACAGTTTTATAACAACCACTGTAAACAGTGGAGAAAAGAACCATCCGTGAGGAGGGTGGAGGGGTAGCGGGCAGAAGATACCAGGAGCTGACAAACAGCCAAGCAAATAGACCGGGACACCAAGAAGCACATACGAACCCAGCGGCCGTATGGTACAAAAATAGGTATAGTCATTATCCTGATCATCCAGAAGAAAAAAGATATTACCTATGTTCTAATGTGAGGGGAAAAAATCCATCGTTCATAGTATAATTTTTTAAAGCTGGGTATCAAGAGACGAAACTTGAGTTACTCGAAAATCCTTTTCAATGCTACACGTTTCTCCGTTCTCCATAATGGTACCACCAGCAGGAAGCAGGAAACGTTCATGCGGCTTTGTGAAAGAGCTTAAGAACCTCGGTCCTCTAAAATAGATGTTATCTCTAAAAGACGCCATGAGTTTCTGCTAGCATGGATGGGTGTGATCTGTTGGGTCAGGTGTGTCTGGCATAGTTTCAATAATCTTATTTATGATGAATAAGCACCATGATGAGAAAGTAAATCCCAGGGCGGGAATCTGATCTACGCCGGTCACTGCTGAGCCGCCAGCTCTAAGAACAATGCTGAGCTGTGATATATTTATAGAACAAATAAATGAATACTAGGATTTTTAATAAACAGTTTCTTCCCAGATGGTCAATGCATTTGACCTTTGCACCACCATATTTTGATGGCAAGGGTGTGGCCAGCACCATCTGGCCAGCAGGCGATGTCCACCATCAGCCTTCCACCACCCCCAGCTTGGCCTGGACGCTTACCGACATGGCTCCCGCCCATTTGGAAGGCAAAAAAAGCCAGCAACCCCGCTCACATTAAGATTGCCTGAGCTTGCAGGCTTTAAATAATTCTCACCAAACTATCACTTTGTAAAATGTTGTTTTCGTGTTATACACCTCGTAAAACATTTGCAGCTTCTGTGAGGAGACATTTTAGTCTGAGAAATGCTTCTGGTCCCCTGAGACATGCTCACAACTGGGATGGCTGATGAGGTCAAGGGAGAAGCGGGAGAATGGTGAATGGTCAGGAAAACCCTTCATCTTAGGAGAAGAGTTGTTTGCAAGCCTGGAAGTCTGTCGGACAGACGTCATAAAACACATTCTAGGCTAGCCTTCTAGAATGAAAATCTCAGCAAAGTTTTCCTTTGTTAACTTTTAAGCTGATGTGAACTAAAATCAGGGAGGGGCCTAAGAAAAGAATATTCCAATGGAGGGTGGAGGTGGGAACCCAGGATAAAAATAACCCAACCACTGGCTGCAGCTAAGACAATGGGTGAGAAGGGTGAGGTCCCTGCGAGGGGTGGGCTCCTGGCTCAGCCTCACACAGTGGAGCAGGCGCTCAGACCCGCGCAAACAAGACCGACTCAGATTTTCCACTCTGACTGTCTTCTGAAAACACCTCCTTACCATCTAATTAAGCTATTCTCCCAATGAGATTCCCAAGGAAAGGGTACTATTCTACAAAAGTCTTCCCCTAACACTAGTTCATTATTTCAACACAGTACAGGGAAAAGGTGAGTAATGAAGCGCCAAGGCCAGCTCCACGGGCAGGAATGCTTTCCATGGGCCTAACAGGGACAGCGTAGGAGAGGTTGTACACCTGCAAGGTACGGAATCCTCAGCGTGCACGGTCTTGTTGAGAAGCCCGACTGAGCATGTCAAATAGCACCGCTCCTCTTCAATTCTTCATTAAATTAAACTAAGAAATAGCTGTTGCTCCAGGCAAACCCTTCCCTACTGTCTTAGGGGAGTTGAATGAACTCAACCACAAAGCCCAGGCAGCAAACTTCCTCTCTGAAGTGTCTCCCTAAGAACTCACGGTAGAGTGCGATTTCTATGATACATTTGCTTTCTTTTAAAGACACACACTTAATAGACTTCCTAGGTGTGATTATTTTTTTAAGTGTCTTCATCCGAATTACTTCCTGTGATGTGTTATCAGAAGTTTGGAGGGTAAAGACATGTCCAGGTCTGGTGCACAGGGGGTGGGGGCGACCACCTGGCCAGCAGGCAGGTCCCAAGGGCACCCCCCACAGCAGGGCGTGGCCCCAGGCCCTCTCACAAGCCAGCTCATAGGAACGAGTCCCATGGAACATTCCATGGACAGCTCGCGCAACACACTTACTGAGGGCCCGCTTGGGCCAAGCACAGCTCAATGCTGGGGGACGCAAGGGAACCAGAGAGAAACCGGCACAGCCCCTGGCAATCTGCTGGTGCTCGAGCAACCCCGGCTCCGGCCGCTCTCTCTGGGGGTACGCACGAGCGGTCCCTGTAACCAAATACCAAATCTTGAGAAAAGGAAAACAGAAAGTAAGTAATGTAACAAACACCCCCGTCACAGTGACTACATTAACAAAGGCTAATACTCTGTCACAACTGCTTCACTCTGCTGGAAGAGATCAATATTCCAAAAAGAGCTGACATCCCTCTTGGGGTATCCTTCCTCCCCCGAGGCAACCAGTTATGTGCTGACAGGTACCCTGACTTAGCTTTTGAATTTTTTTTTTTTTTTTTTTACCTATTCCATGTATCCATAAACAATACGTTAAATACAGAGTGTTAGTTTGTATTTAAGTATTTACGAACAGTAGTATGTCTGCGCACCTGTGAGCCCGCAACCTGACTTACTCAGCGCTGGGTGTGAGATAAACCCAGGTATCAGGCAAGCACATCATCTCCACATACGGGCCCCTCGCTAGCCACTTATACCCCCAAACTATGGGAGACATTTAATTCAAACGGGTTCCAAAGTCCCACCAGTGTAAATACAGAGCGCTGAGTGGGACCTTGGTCTGGATCTCCCGAAGCACCTGAGCCAGCGCTACCTGGAAATCAGCATCTGAAAGTCAGGGTTTCTCATCCGCGGCACCGTTTATGTTCGGGGCCCCATGGCTCTATCCTGAGAGGCGATCCCACATATTGCAGGATGTTTAACTGCATCCCTGGCCGCTACTCACTTCACACCAGTACCATCCATTATCCCCAACTACCGGCAACCAAAAATGTCTCCAGACATTGCCCAATGTCCCCCCCCAGGGGGAGGGGCAAAATCGCCCCCAGCTGAGACCCACCTATAGAAGGGAATTAGATGGGGGTGGAATCTGCCAGAAAGCTCTCTGAAGTGGTTGCAATTTCTTACGGGCCACCACTGGTGCACACGAGTTACACCTTCTTCCACCAATATTCCACCCGTGTCCAACACTGTGAGTAATCCCGCTTTTCTTGTTCACCAGCTCGATGGGAAGTCCTTCTTACTGTCTTCAGCTTGCTTTCCCCATGGCCACTCAGATAGAAGATCTCCACACGTTCCAGTGAATGACTGATTTACACCCTTTGCCCATTTCCTGCTGGCTTCTCTTCCTTATTGATCAGTCTGAGTTCTTTACATGTTCGAAGTCAGCTCTATCCAACAGAAATGTAACAGGAGCCATAGATAATAAGCCACATACTTCATTTTAAGTGTTCTGGTGGCCACATTAAGAAAAGCAAAAAGAATCAGGTGAAATTCATTTTAATGGTGCATTTTATTTAACCCAACATATCCCAAATATGATTATAACATCTAATCAGCATTAAAAAATTTAATGAGATATGAATGCGGCAGCAATGCTGGGAGGGTGCCCTGAGTCGTGCTGAAACCTCCCCCCATGAGGTTTTGCTACATCTCCTGGAAAGGGGCAAAGGAAGTTGCCGTTGAGAGTTGTTGATTCAGTAATGTGAAGCTATAAATAATAAGATGAACTCACTGAGAGTCTTAGCAGAAAAACAAGTCGTTGGAAGCTCACCATCTAGGGTGTTTTGCTGTCCCAAGTAACCCTTAGCATTCCCCAAAAAAGTCCTGATCGACATCCTTCTTCCGCCTCTCCTGTCTTCCACATGCATAGGACACACACTTCCCACATGTGGGTGACAGTCCACGAGGGAGCTGGTTGGGTACACAACAGAACTTAAAAAAAAAAAAAAAAAAAAAAAAAAAAAAAAACAATGTTGGGGGGGCCTAGGTGGCTCAGTCAGTTAAGCGTCCGACTCCTGGTTTGGGTTCAGGTCATGATCTCAGGGTTGTGGGATCGAGCCCCGTGCTGGGCTCTGCACTGGGCATGTAGCCTGCTTAAGATTCTCTCCCTCCCTCTCCCTACCCCCACACTCTAAACAAAACAAAACAAAACACGAGGGCAATCCAGTTGTAGGTGTCACTAGAGCCGCCCCCACACTTGCCAGAACTGCTTGGGTAGAAGAGCATTTAGCCACAGTTCTCGAAGTGCACCGTGACTGATCTGCTATGGGTAACAAGGGAAAGGGCATTTGTCACTTCCAGAGAGAAGTTTTAGGAGATGGTGCGTGGTGTCCCTTTTTTCTGCGTTGACTATCCTTGAAACTCAGAGATGTAAAGTCTCTCAGCCTGGGTCTGGGTGAGGGCTTGGAGAGCAGAGCCCCACCCATACCTCCAGCCAACCCACAAGAACATGAATGAGCAAGAGGCGAATCTTGGGGGTTTTCCTCATCACAGCAAACGCACCATATGCAGACATAACCTACAAACACATACACGTGGAGCAGGGACAGCAGTGTATTCTTCTGCACGTGTCGATCGTTTTCCTACTAATTCTTTTCCTTGGGAAAAACTGCCTTTTAAGATGATGTCCTTGCTACTTGATTGGGCATACAATGTACTTTCACTTGTAACAGGATGGAGAAAGAGTTTCTGATGCTATTTTTCTTTCTTAGCTTGCAACATCAAAACTGGAGAACTCTGTCCTGCCACATATTCCAAACACGCTGACACCAGTCCTCCAGCCTGGTAACCACTGCTCCTTGCGGTACCATCAAGGGTCCCTGATCGCCTGAGCACGCTGCCACCCATGGCTTCCAACCTCAAACATGGCCGCACCAAGTCCCCATGGGGGTGCTCAGCCAGTGCCAACCTTCACCGCTAGCCCTGACTCAGTCCTCCATGCCTCCAAGCCTTTGCCCCTGGAGGGCCCTCCACCTGGAGCGCGTTCCTCACCCTCCCGGCCGCATCCCCGAGTCTCCAGGCACACACCTGGTCCTCCTGAACGTCAGGGGCCGGCCCCTCTATGCCCATCTGCTGGTGTTCTCACTGCACTGGGAGCGTTCCTCGAGGGAAGGTTGGCTCCACGTGGAGAAGCACCACCTCTTTCTGACTCTGTTTCCCCAGCACCTGGCATCTACAAGACACTCAATAAGTATCTGCTGAGTGAATGAAATGCCCCTGACGTGTTTCAGTATATCCCAGCTCACACGGTGCTCAGCTTACCCTCTCAACGGAGGCGCGGACACATGGCGACGAGCTTCGAGCCTTTTATGTCACTGACACATTCAAGCAAGGAAATTACTTGGGGTCCCAGGGAACCTCCAAGAACACAGGTGCCTTACGTGTGTTAAATATCACGCCAGGCTGGTGCCGCCAGACCTGGGCCTGAGTAACACAGGTGTGAAAGCAACAACCACATGCAAAGAAATCCAGAGCAGGCTCGAGAACTCCCCCATGAGGAATTCACTTCAAGGACATCAACAGTATGTCAAGAGAGCTGCATAAAGAGCTGTAACTGCAAAGGCCTGAAAACAACCCAAATCCGCATCAAGGGATGGTGGCCTAATTAAACACAGGCTGTGGGACACTCTGTCGCCCCCAACAGGTCGGAATGCAGGTGCTGATGGGGAAAGATCTTCAGAGGATGGTATTAGTAAAACCACCAGAACCACAGGTCAGAACAGAGCATGGGACATAACCTCTTTTGGGGTGGACTGTTCAAATGTGTGCACGGCTCCTGGAAGGTCTATATTCATCAATAATCTTTCATTTATCTGAAAGGAGATGTAAGAAATCTAGCGGGACACCTGGGTGGCTCAGTCAGTTAAGCGTCTGTGTTCAGCTCAGGTCATAAGCTTGTGATCCTGGGATCGAGCCCCACGTCAGGCTCCCTGCTCAGCCAGGAATCTGCTTCTCCCTCTGCCTCAGGCTGCCGCTCCCCCCACTGGTGCTCTCTCGCTCTCTCTCAAAATAAATAAATAAAATCTTTTTTAAAAAAGAAAGAAAGAAATCTAACTAGCCACCTTGAAGACACATATCATAAGAGAGGGGACTTAGGTTTTATTAAATATTTTAGAATTGTTTTGAAGTCCTTTCAAGGTGTACAAATTTTTTAAGTATACAAATAAAATTATTCTGGCAAAGGGGTTAAAGGTCATATTTATATTTTTATTCATGTGTTCTTGCATCAAATAAAGAGATGCCTAATAAGTTGTTTTAAATAAAAACAAACATTACTATGGAGAAAATGGAGAAAATATATCAAGAAAATTCTTTTGGAGGCAGGGCTCACCTAGCGGCCTTTGGATTAAGAATAGACAAATTCAAAGTTGTGATTCAAAACAATTTCCCTTTAGACCAAATTTTGCAAACAACATGAATTTTATTATCACTGCAAACCTCTTGTTTGGATTTATAATTTTAGAATGTTAGTCGTTTTAGGAAGTGACTTCATTCAACTATGGTGTCTCTTTAAATCCAGTATATATTACATGCAGTATACATCATTTATTATATACATATCAGGCTTGTCTTACTTTCCCAATAACGCCAATGGTTTTCCCACAGTCATTTTACCATCAGTGAGAGAAAACCAGGCCTGGTCACCAGGAGAGGCCCTCCAGGCACTGACCGTCAATTGTCAGGACATGTTCCTCCCACCATCTATCCCGAATTTTTACGACAGACACACAAAGCTCAACAGAGAACTTTAAAGAGAGAGAACTAGAAAAGCAAAATATTGTAGAAAACAGACTGGCACAGAAACCACCCTGCCAGTGAGAAAGGGCTGGCTGAGGGGACGCTACAAGCCCACCGGCCAAATCCAAAGCCAGCCCCCCTCAGGCCCGCAGACCACAGCCCAGCCGAGGCCCAGCAGCTACCCCATGCAAGACCCTGGGTCAGAGCTGCCCAGCCAGGCTGCTCCTGAATCCAGAAGCTGGGAGAGGATATGAATGCTCATTGTTCTTCTGGTCACTATGTTCTGAGATGATGTTATGTGGCATTAGAGAAACACCAGTAGGTTGTAAGAGGAGAATACTGACACACACGGTCGTAATCTTCTGCACCCCACACATCAGCAACTTAGTTTCCGTCTTAAGAACTGGATTCTTGGACTAACGCTGAATATATGTTTATACAGAGAAATACATAATTAAATAAAGTGTACTATGATTTCATTAATAACCAGCCATTGAAATCTACTAAATATTATGCTAGGTACAAGGAGATATAATTAATGTCACAAAGCAGCTAAGAAAATTTCCCCTCTGGGCTTAAATCAGAACTCACTATATTCTTCAGAAGACATGAGTACAATACTATTTTTTCCTTTATTCAAAAATGTTCTCCTTTTGAAATTAGAAAAAAAAAAAGAAAAGGGGGTTAAAGAACATTTTTCTGGGAGGCCTGGGTGGCTCAGTTGGTTAAGCATCTGCCTTCAGCTCAAGTTCATGATCCCAGGGTGCTGGGATCAAGTCCTGCATCCCACATCAGGCTCCTTGCTCAGCAGGGAGCCTGTTTTTCCCTCTGCCTGCCACTCCCCCGTTTGTGCTCTCTCTCTCTGATAAATAAATAAACAAAATCATTTAAAAAAAGAATATTGGGGCGCCTGGGTGGCTCAGTTGTTAAGCGTCTGCCTTCGGCTCAGGGCGTGATCCCGGAGTCCTGGGATCAAGCCCCGCATCGGGCTCCTCTGCTGGGAGCCTGCTTCTTCCTCTCCCCCTCCCCCTGCTTGTGTTCCCTCTCTTGCTGGCTGTCTCTCTGTCAAATAAATAAATAAAATCTTAAAAAAAAAAAGAATATTTTTCTATTATATAATCTTACACATTATCAAGCATCGGTAAAAATGAGGTATATGAAGAATTTTAGTCATGAAGAAAAGGCTTAAATCATAATATAAAACGAAAAAATATATACTTTAATAAATAGGTTTAAAAATTATGAACAATGCATAAAAAAATAAAAAGAAATGCACCAAAATTTCAGTAGTGATTGATTCTAGATGATGACATCATAGGTGGCTTCTTTTTCTTTATACTTTTCTGTAACAAAAAGTCCCATTTTTCCTACAATGAATCCTTCTATTTAATCATCAGAAAAGTAAAAGTTTTTAAGGAAGAAAAAATTCTGATAAAACTTCCCGGTGTCCTGCTTGTTTATCTTCTAAGCAAGTTCGTAGATTGGGAAGAACCAGTACAAAAAAAAGAGAAAGCTGGGGCTTACCCTTTTCTGGGAAGAGCTGAAAAGGGTAGAAATAGATTTACAATCAAGCAAGCAATCCATAAATGAAAAACGAATTGGCCCTTTCAGGACCTGGGGGTTACCCTTAGCTTCATTTTCTGCAAAAACGACCCATAAGTTTCAAGACAGGAATCCAAATTGTCCACGACGTTGGCCTCAAAGAACTGAAACCCTCACTGGAGATTCAGCCTGTCACGCCAAAGCTCTGTCCAGCTGGTCTGCTGGAGGGTCTCTACTCATGATAAATCAACTCGACACGGATTTTTTTTTAAAGCGATGTTTTCACAAATACAGAGCCTGTAATCCACAGACACTGGTTTTGGGTCACACAGAGTGTGGTGTAACACAGTACAGTCCAAACCAATCAATGCAGAATAAACAACTTGACTAATTATTCCCCCAAACCACCTACTAACTGTGTTCTGATTGGTTCCCATTCAACTGTAGCCACTCAGAGTGGGGTCCCCAGACCAGCAGCAGCCCCTGAGAGCTTGTCAGGATTCCAGAACACTGCCCCCCCCCCACCTATCCAGACCTAGTGAATGAGAGGGTGAACGTCTCAAGCCCCCAGCTGGTCTATGGCAGCAGGGTGCGGCTCTCGGATGGACACGATGATGGAGCCCAAGGTGTGAGACCTCAGTCACCCCCTTCTGGGATGCCAGAAATACAGCTCAGCTGGTTTTTTTCCATTAAGTTTTATTTTTATTGACTTTATTTTATTTTCATTTCATTTTGATTTCCTGTTTTTATTTGATTTTGATCGATTTGATTTTGATTTTGATTCTGACTTTACCTGACTGTCCCTAGTCCTGGCCCAGGTCCCTCTGGCACCCCCTCAAAATCCCACCTCATTGGTCCTGTCTGCCACCTGCTCCTTGGTCCCTCACCCTGACTCATTCCTGGTAGGGCTGGGATGCAGGGGTCACAGAGAGAAGGTGAGATGGCCAGGATTTTATGGTTTGTATTTGCCTTATAGATGGGGGAGTAGGAGCCCCAGGATAGCGCCATAAAACCAACCCAGTGGGAGGCGGGCTCCCAGGGAAGGCAGGTCACACTGAATGAAGGCTCTTTGGTCAACCCGTGAATATTTGGTCACCACGGGACAAGCTGGTACTGACGAACTACGTATGCCTGGCTGGCTGTTACGAAGGCAAAGGTGAACTGTGAAATCAGACAGTCCTTCCCCTGGGGAAAGTCAGTCTGGGGAAGCAGACAGGGAAGTAAACAACAGCAATGAGGCCTGCCCAGAGGACCAGGGGAGGGCAAGGAACCGGAAATGGGTGGGGAGAGGAGGCTGGCAGCCACCCCGCTGAGCCCAACAACAGCAGGAGGCCCAGTGGTGTCAGGGAAGGGGGGATGGCATCCCAACTGGCCACCAAGCACATGCAAAGGCCCGGAGCTGAGAGCTCCTGGGGAATTCGGGAAGCCAGGAAGCTGTGAAGGGTTGGCCAGGAGGGCTAAGGAATCTGAGTCGTGTCTGAAGCTAGGGAGAACCAACCGAGGTCTGAAGCAGAGTGCGCCATGATCAGAGATTCCTTCTAAATACCTGCCTCTAGGGGCGCCTGGGTGGCTCAGTCGGTTAAGCGCTGCCTTCGGCTCAGGTCATGATCTTAGGGTCCTGGGATCCAGCCCCATGTTGGGCTCCCTGGAGCCTGNTCTCTTTCCCTCTGTCCCTCTCCCTGCTTATTCTCTCAAATAAATAAATAAAATCTTAAAAAAAAAAAAAGAAAGAAAGAAAGAAAAGAAAAGCCCACATCTTAAAACAAAATAAAACAAAAACATGCCTCTGGTGGGAGGTAGGGTGGAAGGGGAGAGCTTTGCCATTGTCTTCTATTTTCCAAATATTCATTAAGTATGTGCCCCACTCCCCACCTTTTTAAGCTGACTTGGCAACTCCTTTGTGATTTAAGATGTAACTGAAACACATCAGTCTGTCTGACTCATCTCTGGCAGGGCTGACAGCCTCAACACAACATTCCAGGCTCTGGGATGTCTATTCTCCAGGTGTTCATTAATGTCTTCTAACTTAACTTTTTTTAATGTAAAAATTCAAATTATAACCTTTTCCAAATGTGAGGGTTCTTGATATCATTAGTCATCAGGGAAATGCAAATTAAACCCACGCTGCGATACCACCGTCCGCCCACCAGAACGGCTAAAATTAAAAAGACAATACCAAATGCGGGTGAGGGTGTAGATCTCGTGTGTTCCCAGCAGGTGGGGGTGTTACGTGGAACACCATTTTTGAAAACTGGCAGTTTCTAATAAAATTCACCACACGCCTACCTGATGACCCAGCAATTCCACTCACAGGTATATTCCCAGGAGAAATAAAGTCTATATCCACATAAAGACGTGTATATGAATGTTCAGTGCAGTTTTATTCATAACAGGCCCAAACTGCAAACAACCCACATATTCATCATAAAAAGACTCGGTAGGGGAGCTCCGCCGTCTTCAAGCAGAGGAATAACACTCAGCAACCAAAAAGAACAGAATCCTGTTACAAGCAACAACACCGAAAGGTCTCAAACATACTGCATCGAATGAAATAAGCCAGACATTAAAAAGTACATGCTGTTTAACTCCATTTAATGAAATCCGAGGACAGGCAAAATCAATCTATGGTGACAAAAAAACAGCAAAGGGGATTATTGCAAGGGTAGGAGAGAACTTTCCAGGGTAATGGAAACGTCCTATATCTCAATCTGGGTAATATTTATATGTGTATATTCATTTGTCAAAATTCATTGAGCTGTACCCTTAAGAGTTCTGCATGCCTCTATGTGCAAATTATATCTCAACGAAGTAACGATGGTACAAAAACCAACTTAGCCAAAGGTATACAAATGGCCGAGACCACAATGAGACCTCACGCCACATCTGCTAGGATGTCTGTCATCAAGAAAAACAAAAACCAAGGATGTGGGGAAACTGGAACCAGAGGGTGCCACTGGCAGGAGTACAATAGCGCCACCCTGTGGAAAACGGCTTGGTGGCTCCTCAGAAAGCTAAACCTAGAATGGCCATGAGGGCACCTGGGTGGCTCAGTCAGCTGGGCATCCAATTCTTGATTTCAGCTCAGGTCATGATCGCAGCGTCGTGGGATCGAGCACCGCTCCGGGCTTTGTGCTTAGCACGGAGTCCGCTGGAGATTCTCTCTTCCTCTGCCTCTGCCCCTCCCCGGACACGTGCTCTCTCTCTCTAGCTCTCTCTCTAGCTCTCTAAAATAAATAAATAAATCTTAAAAAAAAAAAAAAAAAAGAATGTCCATATGACCCAGCAATTCCACTCCTAGGTATGTAGCCAAAGGAATTTAAAGCAGGGACTCAAACAGATATTTGTACGCCTGTGTGCATAGTAGCAACGTGATTCACAAGGACTGAAAGTTACAGGCAGCCCAAGTGTCCATGAGCAGATGAATGGATGAACAAAACGTGGTCTCAGTTCTTTCTTTAAATTAAGGACTGAAATTCTGACACCCGCTACAGCATGGATGGACCCTGAAGGCATTATGATGGGGGCAAGAAGCCAGACACAAAAAGACAAATATTGTATGATTCCATCTATGTGGCAGACCTAGAACAGGCAAACTCACAGACAGAAGGGAGGTTAGAGGTTCCCGGAACTAAAGGGAGGAAGGAATGGGGAGTTACTGCTTCACGGTTACAGGGTTTCTGTTTGGGGTGATAAAAACAGACGGTAGTGACAGTTGCTGTTGTGCAACTGTCACTACCGTGAGCGTAAGTCCTGCCCCTGAACTGTAAGCCAGTTAGAGTGGGTAAAAGGGGAGTTCCGTGTTATTTACCACACTAGAAACAGTCGTAATGGAGTGCGCCCAAAGCCATTCAGATCTATACCTTAAATGGACAAAGTATACGTATAAATACATTTACATATACGTAAAGTATACGTATAAATATATATATTTATATATATAAATATAAAAAAATAAAAATACCTCAGTAAGGCTGTTAAAAATGAATTTAAAAAAAGAAAGAAAAGCAACTTAGTGATACTTGCATAACGCGGACAGATCTCAGAACAATTATATCGCATGAAAGAAGTCAGGCACCCCGGCGCACGCTGCGTGATTCCACCCCTGTCCCAACGCCGATGAAACTAATCCACAGTGATAGAAATCTCAGTGGTTGCCTCTGATGGGGCGGGGGGCACTGAGCAGATACTAGAGGAAATTCTATCCTGAGCTGGGGGATGAGGCACAGGTGCATGAGTTTGTCAAAAATCATCCAGCTGTTCATTGAGAATTTACTGTATGCAAATTATACCTCAATCAACTACTACTACTATAAACAATATGGCTTAAGAGCAACAAGGCATGGATGGTGCTGTGAAGGGCATGGAAGAGCAGGGCCAGAGGTGGGAAAGCAGTGAGAAGCTTCCCGTCAGTCACCCGGAAAGAGATGGCGCCGCTGAAGGGGGTGGTGGCATGGCGGACGCTGAGGGAAGCAAAGCCAAGAGTGTTCAGACAGGAGAACAAACGCGCAGAGGTGGGGCGGGACGTAAGAAGAGGTGATTGCCTTCTGACTTGGGCCCCTGAGAAAATATCAAAGTCATCTGCCAAGGCAAGAAACACAGCAAGAAAATCCAGTGCTCTTGGTAAACAGACGAAGGCCCAGAAATCTAAAACCAACTAAAAGAAGAGTCTCACATACATACGAGATATATTCACTTGAATCAGAGGTTCATAGTAGAAAGCAAAGTTAATTTTAAAGGGCACTGGTGCGTATATAAGTCATTTTGTTGTTTTGTTTTGCTTTTTTCTGGCTGGCAATCGTTTGCCCGGCTTATGCCAAAAACAATATATCCTCCAGGCACATGCAAGACAGCATGTCCTCGAACTTTTCCCTGAGTCACTGAATGCAAGGTCTTTTGTCTCAGTAAAGCATTAGAAGGGCCTCCCTCTTCTGTTCATACCATCACACCTGCCCATTCACTAAGAAGGCAAAAAAATGGACAATGGACAGAGATTTCTTGAGTCATAATAATCCAGGCGGTAGTGACTAAAAAGATGAGACAAAAATGCCCAGCTGGGGTGCAGGGATGAGCCCAGAAAGTTGGCCTCCTAGGCAATGATGACCTTTCTTCTCTCAAAGGAGCTCAGGGCCTCCCCTTGCCACACCCTGCCCCCCCCCCACCAGGTCCCTCTTCTGAGAAGGCTCCCTTTCCTCAGCTCTGAGCCATGACCCTCTCTCCCTCACCTACCTGCTAACCCTCTGTCGTGGGCTGAACTGTGCCCCACCCCCCAAAAAAGATATGTCCCAGTCCTAACCCCTGGTACCTGTGAATGTGACCTTATTTGGAAAGAGTCTTCGCAGATACAATCAAGTTAAGATCATGAGATGAGGTCGTCCTGGAGAAGAGACACAGACACCGGGAGGCCGTGTGAATTTGGAGTCAGCGAGGGGAGCGGTGCAGACACGTACCAACAACATCTTGGGGCCACCAGAGGCTGGAAGAGGCAGGAAGGACCCCCCCCTCCCCCACAGGGTCTTCGGAGAGAGCACAAACTTGCTGTCACCTTGATTTGGGATTTCTAGCCTTCGGAACTGTGAGAGGAAACATTTCTGCTGTGTAAGTCACCAACTTTGTGCTACTGCCTTCTCAAGAAGACCCCTAGGAAACGGATTCGTCAACACTCCGGCACCACATTCGCCCCGTGTCCTCCAAGCATTTCCTCCACCTGCCCTTCCCCCTCCTCTCCAGCTCGGGACGCCACCCCGAAAGCCCCTATCAGGTCACCTGCCTCCTGGCCTGACATCACTCCACCCTCCACACTGAAGCATTCTCCCTGCTGAGAAGTGTCCATTCCTGCAGCTCCCAGCTGCCCTCGGGAGGAAAAGCCGGGGGCTGGCCCCTGCACACCACCCTTCCCCGTCCCTGTCCCCAGCCTGCGTGGGCACATGTCAGCGACACCTGTTGCAGTAGAAGCAGGTACTGTGTGGTGTGTCTGCAAAGCTCAGATCCAACCGTGCCACGCACGAGAACACTCCAGATGCCTGGTCCCTGGTCTGGCTTCTATCCTTCCAGCCAGCAGCAACCTCAACTTTTAATAAACGGCAAAATATGGCTGATTAGGGAAATGAACAGGATAAATACTCTGCAAATAGAGCCTTGAGACATAAATGTGCCTCCAAAAAAAACCAAAAAACCAAAAAACAAACAGTCTGGGCCACTAAGGCAATCAGAGAGCATCCCGTACAGGTAACAGGGCAGGGGAGCCCCCACTTGCCTAGGCTTCCGGTTAGCCCCCTGCAACGCCAGTTCTGAGCAGGGTCCTCCCGCCCTCACCCACTTGTCTGCTCCAAGATCCTAATTCCCTACAGGAATATTAGGAATGCAGGGCATCTCTAACCCCATCGACTTGCAGCTCTATAATTCAGGGTGACATGTGCCTCTCAAACTTCCCAACATCAGCGCTCACAGACTGACCGAATGCTCCAAACATCCACCCGCAAATGTTGTCACTGGTTTAATGGACTTTATTTTTTCAAGCGGTTTCAGGTTCGCCGCAGAACTGAATGGAAGGCAGAGGCATCCCCACCTGCAAAGTTTTCATACCTGAAATGACATCCAGAACAAAGGAAGGCCCACGCTATAGCCCAGCTCCAACAGTGGAGTGATAAAAGCTAAGACCGGTCATTTTTTTTTAAGAGCTTCATGGGTGGATTAGTTAAAGCGTTACACAAATTAAAAGGAAATATAGAGTCAATATATGCCATAAACTTAACAAAGAAGGAAAGGTGGTCTAGCACCCTAGCTGATTCTTCAACTAACAGCAGCTATCTTGTTGGAATACCAATGTTACTTGTTGGCAACTGCAGGAGTTCAACCACAGATAAAGTCGAGATACACAGAGGCATAATTACAGATGCGAGAAAATGCTATTAATCATCAGTGGAAACATAATGACGACAAAATGAGAGGTGGGTGTGGGGAGAGAAAGTAAGGGTAAGGTTGGGAGTGTCCTTCCGTCACACAGGAGTCCAGAAATCAAGGTGGAAATACAAGAGACTATGGCTTGCAGTGTAGGTGCCCGACAATGAGCATTTTCAATTCTAAGGCTGACATGAAGCTTCTGATTCTTGAGGAATCCACTTCCAAGACATCCATCCAGTTCAACTAGATAAGGAGCCAGGCTGCCCCACCCCTGATGTTCCCCTTTTCAGAAAGCCCTGCGTGACCTAGATAACTCTAGATTGCCAGACTGCTTGCTTGCCCCTCCCGCACCCTAATTCCTACTTCGTGTTTTAAATTCACCAATAAAGAGTGAAACCCCAAAACCCCAGGCCTCACCTTCTACCCCAAAAAATGCAGAACCGCAGACCCACGAGTGTTCCTCCTCAACACCTCTCTCCCTCTCTTTCCTTCCCTCCCTCCACCCCCTCCTTCCCTCTCCCTTTCTCCCTTCCTTCCCTCTTTCTGATTCTCCCTCCCTTCCTCCCCGCACCCAATCCCAGATTTCAAAGTTTCCTGATGATCACTGCTGAGGGCATCCTACAAACATAGTAAGGACCACAAGGGCTGATCCAGCAAAACATGGGCTCTGGTTGGGGCCATGCCCAGGTGCAAGCCCCAGGCTTTTCTAGCTGGTAGCGTCACCACTGACAGGCTGAGAAGAACACAAAACAATAAGGCGTTAGAACAATAAATATGAAGCACTATGGGTGGGTGGGTGTGTCTGATGGGGGGGGAAGCAGTCTTGTCAGCATCCGTCTGTCACTGCTGGGAGTCATTAGTATCGTCCCAAATGGATAAATCAAGACACCCATTAGGAGCAAGCTGTCCATCAGCAGGGAGGTGACCGCCAGAAGACAAGGAAGTGGGAATGATTCAAAGCAACCCCTTCTGGAAAGCAGACAGAGAAAAGGTCTGGGGCGCTTCCACTACAAGCCCCACCGGCAAGAATATCTTCTAGCCAGTAAATACACCACTTTCACAAACATGGGTGAAGGGGGTCAAAAGGCAAAAACTTCCAGGTATAAAATCAACGAGCCAGGGGAATGTCACGGCCAGCACAGTGACAATAGTTAAGGATACTGGGCTGCATATTTGAAAGCTGCTGGTGGTGAAGAGTAGATTTAAAAAGTTCTCATCACAAGAAAAAAAGCCGTAACTCTGTGTGGCGATGGACCTTAACTGAAGTTACTGTGCTGCTCGGTTTGCAATGAATATAAATATCAAATCATTACATGGTACACCTGAAACTAATGTAGTGTTACCTCCATTTATAATTATATTTATCTATATAATTAATTTTTAAACTGAGGTATAATAATCAAATTATTAATTAATTTTATTTAATTAAATAATTAAATTATACCTCAATTTAAAAAAAAACAGGAAAAAGAGACTAGAATACCAACAAGAATTCCAAAATACATGAATGGGAAAAAGTAAAACAGACACACGGCACAAAATAAGACCCTTGTCTTTACAGGCCAAGGCGTGTTAAAGGAATAATAGGAAAACGATTGATTGTTTAACCAACCTGTTGGGAAAGCTGACTATTAAGCAGGCAAAGTATACACACATACACCATATATCAAAATACAGACCAAAAGGACTAAAAAAATTTAGGGCAAAATATATATATATATATATATATACTTATATCCTAAAATAGCTAAAATAGTTAAGATCCTTGATCGCAAGGAAGGTCTTCAAAAGCATAACAACAAATAAAATAACAAATAAAAATATAAATTTACTTTACGTGAAAACATAATATTCATTTACATTTATAAAATCATAAGCAAAATTAAATAGAAATTTAAAAACAACAACCAAAGTTAATGACATATACAGGATTATTTAAATATCAACAGAAATGTATTAAACAGCAGCATTAAATAATGGATAAAGAACAGAAAAATCAGAAGAAAATAAAGAATCAATAAATATATGTGAAATACATATAACCTCACTAGTAAGCAAAGTAGTGAAAATTAAAATATTAATGAGACACCATGTACTTAACAAAAAAGATTATATTTCAGTTATTCACAGAAGATGGATTACTCAGTTAATGGTGTTGGATAAAGGCCCTAGCCATATGGGGAAAAATAAGATTGGACCTTTACCTTGTGGCTTATGCCAAAATGCATCATTAAATACACGACCGAAAAAATACTGGAAGAAAATTTAGATGACGATTTCTATAAACTTGGCTTTAGCAAAGCATTTTGAAGCATAATAGCAAAGCCAGAAACCATTAAAAAAAAGATAGATAAATCTGACTACACAAAAATCGACACCTCTTCAGCAAAACAACAGGATACACAAATTAAAAAGACAAATGATAGAAACTTTCACCTTCAGCTATGAACAGTTAAATTCAATCACATCTACTCTGCCACTGAGAACACAAGTAAAATTGAATTAAAAAAAAAAAAACCTATTTGGAAGCATCTGACTTCCAAAACAACCAAGGCTTGCAGGATCTATATCCTAGAAAGAACAGAAAAGCCCTGAGATGAGCTTCCATCCTGACCATTGTCCCCTCATGGTATTTGCTGATTCATAAGGCTGAGAGACCAAGAAACCAAGCAGAGAGCAGTAGCTACAGACCAGAGGCAGTAGACGAAGTCTAGCACAGTCTCAGGGGTTAAGGAGACAAAATTGGGGTTCGTGGCCTGCCAAGGAAGACAGGCCTGTTAAACATGCCACATTTTCTGTAGCAAGCCCAAAGGGCTGCCCCCTGGAGTGGGGCAAGCCAGAAATAGACCAGACCTCACAAAGACTACAACCTAGCCTGCTTTCATCCGCCCACTCTGTCTGCCAGAAACAAATTAAATCCTCTCTGGAGGAAGATAGCACCATTTAAAGCTACTTCAATTTTTCACATACAGTGTCTACCATTTAAAAAAAAAAAATTACCAAACACATCAGGAGACAGGACCAAAAGAAAGAGACCATAAAAAACATCTCCAGGAGATACAGACATGGCAGTGATCAGACTTTACAGTAACTGTGGTTAATATGGAACAGAAAATAATGACGAATGGGAAGTTTTAGCAGAGAACTAGAATCTATTTTAAAAAATCAAATTAAAATTTTGGAAATAAAATATAAAATAACTGAAAGTTAGAATTTAAAAATGAGTTAAGGGGCGCCTAGGTGGCTCAGTCATTAAGCATCTGCTTCCGGCTCAGCTCATAATCTCAGGGTCCTGGGATCGAGCCCCTGGTTGGGAAGCCTGCTTCTCCCTCTCCCTCTGCCTCTCCCCACAGCTAATGCTCACTCTCGTGCTCTCTCTCTCTCTCAAATAAATAAAGTCTTTTAAAACAAACAAACAAACAAATAAAAAGGAGTTAAGAAGCAGATTAGGATACACAGAGAATTAGTGAACTGGAAGATGGGTGAACCAAAAATGGCCAGACAGGAAAAAAAGGATGGCAAGGTAAGAAAAAAACCACATAAGAGTCACATGGAGCATAGTGGAGAAAGTCTAATATATGTGAATCTGGTGTCACATAATGGGAAGGAAAAGAAAATGAGGCAATATTTGACAAGACAGTAGCAGAAAAAAGATATCAGGCCGTAAATTCAATAATTTTTATAAATTTTGAAGCAGATTTAAAAAAATAAATACAAACTGGAAGAAGAATGTGGGACATATGCTAGACAAAGAATAACAACTTTAGCATATTTTAAAAATTCTTAGAACTCAAGAAGAAAACACAGACTAATCCAAACCATGGGCAAAGGACAGATATGAAGAAGACCAGCCTATATGAAACACGTTTCAACCTCACTCATCTTCAAAGACACACATGGTAAAGGGAGGTATATTGGTTTTTTACCAGACTTAGGAAAGATTAAAAAGAATGAAAATAACTAGCACTGGCAAACTCTAAAAGGAGAGGTACTTTGCGATCTTGCTAATGAGCATAAGCAGGGTCACTCTTTCTAGAGGGCAAGTTGTGATTAGGTATCATATCAGTCAGGATAGGCTAGGTTGTGTGGCAATAACAAGCAATCCCCAAATTCCAATGGCTTGTGACAAGTGTCTACGTATTCACATGACACATTCACTGGAGGTGAGCCGTGGCTCTTTTTGATGTTGTCTTCCCTCTAGGACTTGGGCTGATGAAGGAGGCTCGATCTGGAATATTTCAAGTCTCCCTGCAAAGGGAAACCCAATATGCTATGGGTCTTAACACGGATGGCCAAAGGTTACACTGATTTGGCCAGAGCATGTGGAATGACCAAATGTGATGCTATGGAAAGAGAAGCCTACTCGTGGTCCAGGGAGAGGCAGAATTTTTTATGAGAATAAAAGGACCCACCCACCATGTGCATCCAAACTCAAGATCTAACCATTTCCTTAAAAAATAAATAAATAAATAAATAAATAAATAAATAAACCCTTCAGAGTGTAGGGATAGAGGATACATTCCTCAATCTCATAAAAACCATCTATGAAAAGCCTACAGCAAATATCATTCTCAATGGGGAAAAGCTGGAAGCCTTTCCCTTAAGATCAGGAACACGACAAGGATGCCCACTCTCGCCACTATTATTCAACATAGTGCTAGAAGTCCTTGCAACAGCAATCAGACAACAAAAAGGGATAAAAGGTATCCAAATCGGCAAAGAAGAAGTCAAACTGTCTCTCTTCGCAGATGACATGATACTCTATATGGAAAACCCAAAAGAATCCACACCCGAACTACTAGAAGTTATAGAGCAATTCAGTAATGTGGCGGGATATAAAATCAATGCTCAGAAATCAGTTGCATTTCTATACACGAATAATGAGACTGAAGAAGAAATTAGGGAATCCATCCCATTTACAGTAACACCAAAAACCATACGTTACCTTGGAATTAACTTAACCAGAGACGTAAAGGATCTATATTCTAGAAACTATAAATCACTCTTGAAAGACATTGAAGAAGACACAAAAAGATGGAAAAGTATTCCATGCTCATGGATCGGAAGAAGTAACATAGTTAAAATGTCCATGCTACCCAGAGCAATCCACACTTTCAATGCTATCCCGATCAAAATACGATCGCGACATTTTTCAAAGAACTGGAACAAATAGTCCTTAAATTTGTATGGAACCAGAAAAGGCCCCGAATCGCCAAGGAACTGTTGAAAAGGAAAACAAAGCTGGGGGCATCACAATGCCGGATTTCGAGCTGTATCACAAAGCTGTGATCACAAAGACAGCATGGTACTGGCACAAAAACAGACACATAGACCAATGGACAGAATAGAGAACCTGTGAAATGGACCCGGCTCTTGGGCAACTAATCTTTGATAAAGCAGGAAAATCATCGGGTGGAAAAAGACAGTCTCTTTCAATAAATGGTGCTTGGGAAAATTGGACAGCTACATGCCAAAGAATGAAACTTGACCACTCTCTCACACACATACACAAAAAGTAAACTCCAAATGATGAAAGATCCGATGTGAGACAGGAATCCATCAAAATCCTAGAGGAGAACATAGGCAGCAACCTCTATGACATCAGCCAAAGCAACCTTTTTCATGACACATCTCCAAAGACAAGAGAAACAAAAGATAAAAATGAACTTGTGGACTTCATCAAGATAAAAGCTTCTGCACAGCCAAGGAAACAGTCAAAAAGCAAGAGGCAGCCCATGGAATGGGAGAATATATTTGCAAATGATGCTACAGATAAAGACTGATCCAAGATCTACAAAGAATTTTCTCAAACTCAATATGCAGAAACAAAAACAACATAAAAATGGGCAGAAGATATGAACAGACACTTTTCCAATGATGACATACAAATGGCTAAAGACACATGAAAAAATGTTCAAAAATCATTAGCCATCAGGAAATTCAAATCAAAACCACACTAAGATACCACCTTATGCCAGTTAGAATGGCAAAAATGACAAGGCAAGAAACAATAATTGCTGGAGAGGATGTGGAGAAAGGGGATCCTCCTACATTGTGGTGGAATGCAAGTTGGTACAGCCACTTGAAAACAGTGTGGAGGTCCCTTCAAAAGTTAAAAATTGAGCTACCCTATGACCCAGCCATTGCACTACTGGGGTATTTACCCCAAAGATACAGGACGTAGTGAACAGAAGGTCATGCACCCCCCAATGTTCATAGCAGCATTTGTCCACAAGCTGTAAATTGTGGAAGGAACCAAGATGCCCTTCAACAGATGAATGGATTAAGAAGTTGTGGTCCATATATACAATGGAATATTACTCAGCTATCAGAAAGAACGAGTTCTCAACATTTGCTGCAACATGGACGGCACTGGAGGAGATAATGCTAAGTGAAATAAGTCAAGCAGAGAAAGACAATTATCATATGATTTCTCTCATCTATGGAACATAAGAACTAGGAAGATCGGTAGGGGAAGAAAGGGACAAAGAAAAGGGGGGTAATCAGAACGGGGAATGAAGCATGAGAGACTACGGACTCTGAGAAACAAACTGAGGGCTTCAAAGGGGAGGGGGGTGGGGGAATGGGATAGGCTGGTGATGGGTAGTAAGGAGGGCACGTACTGCATGGTGCACTGGGTGTTACACGCAACCAATGAATCATCGAACTTTACATCAGAAACCAGGGATGTACTGTATGGTGACTAACATAATATAATAAAAAAACATTAAAAATATATATATATATGCAAATATACTGCTCTATTGCTCATAAAGGACAAACTAAAAATAATCTCAGTGTCCACCAGGAAGTCATAAGCTAAACAAATGAAAATGTACAGAAAATAGAATATATTGCAGTAATTAAAAATAATAATTAAAAATAATGATGTGTGTTTGCTGGCATGGAAAGATGGCCTCAATAAGTTGCTAAGGAAAAAAGCAGATTATATGTACTATATTCTATTAAATGACTGCGAAGTCATACCTAAAACATTTAATTATCTCTAGATCAGAGGTTTTCATCTTCGGCATTTTGCCTTTCTATGTTATCTGAATATTTCACAATAAAAATGCATGACTTTAATCTTTCAAAGACCAACAAACCTATTTGGGTATTTTGAATAATTAATGTGCAGTGTCACGAGGATCCGGCAAAACAGGGAATTTCATCAGCCTGCTGGTAGAAGGAGAAATCCGTCGTCTTCCTAGAAAGCAAGATGGCCTTAAAAGGCTCATACTTATCTTAAACCCTATAATATACCTCCTAAAACTTGATCTAAAAAGCAATGCTCCGAGTACCAATAAAAGATATACTAAGACATCCATTCATCAGAGCATTATTATAAATAGCAAAATTTCAGAAACTACGAAAATGCCCCACATATTATAAAATAAACAGCAATGTAGGCAGGAATAGGTTTTAAAAATCAAGATTCTAAAGTACTTTTAACGGAAATGAACTCAGGGTATGCTTATAAGTGAAAAAACCAGGATCCATAACTGTATTTATAGGATAAACTTTAGAGATAGATAAACAGACTGGCAGCTCATGTCAAACATTAACTTCATTGTCTCCAAGTACCAGTGGTACTTGTTTATATTTTCTTCTTCGTACTTGGCTCTTTCTTGTTTTGTTTTTGTTTTGTTTTCATTTTCCACATCTAAATATTTATATTGGAAGCAGAAAAAAAAATCTAACAAATATCACTGTTAATATATCAGAGTAAAGGAGTAAAGATCAGAGGGTAGTGTGATCATTCACAGGGAAAGTCAAACTCTATCCAGAAGGATCTTCACAGACCACTAAAATCTGAAACATTCTGCCACAATGGAAACTTCATGTACTCCAACTTCACTGCACCTTGAAATTCAGCAAGCAAATCATTCTCCCAATCTCTTAGCACATAACTGCTGCTGAGCCAGGAAACACTTGACTAAGTTCTTAGTAAACCTAAATGTATTGCAAAAGGCCCACACTTGGACTAGAAAAATATTTCCCCATTTGCAACTGCTCTGACGTTAGACCTACAGCAATTTCCTAAATTACACATTAAGGTAATGCACAAAAAAAGTTAGCATGAAAACTGAGGATGAGAACCATTCTGTTGGCCTCAATGCTGGTAGGAACTGTATGAACAATAGAGGGAAGAAAGCAACAAGCACGCACGCACGCGCACTGGGTTACAGAGACACCCCCCCGCCCCCAGCACGCACGCCTGCGCACTGAGTTACAGGGGCCCTGCGCACCCTGTATTTTCAAGGTGCATCAGATGTATACAATGACTTCCAAGCAGCTAAAAGCTCCTGGCTCTGGCACCAACACCACTCTGTCTTTCGCTTTCGTATAAAGGGCTACATTCTTTCTTACTGTCACAAATGGAAGAAACACTACCTGGAACTAGGGGTAGTTGATGGAGAAATTCTTGAGACCCACATTAACCCAGAATTCAGGGTCTTCACCCCAGACTGTGTTGCCCTCTGCTCCTTCCTTGGGGACAGCGCCCCAGGGCTTGTGCTTCTCTGGGCTTCCAGAGAGCCTGGCATGGAAAAGCCTTAGGTGAAGATCTGGGCTGGGTGACGATCGATGGCTCGATCGATGGAGGATCGATGCAGGTGAGGAGGGAGAGGAGGGGCCGTGGCAGCACAGCTGAGGGGCGGGCCTCCATCTCTCACCCCAGAGCCACGGCTGGGCACCGCCAAGCCTACATGGAAAGCCTGGCATCTGGCACCACCAAGCCTACGTGGAAAGCCATCAGACACCACAGCTCAGCACCTGCTCATGGAAGGCAGTGGGCCTCCGGGTGGCCAGGCCGCGGGGGCTGACAGAGGAAGCTACGAACACCCCAGAAGTGCTTTCCAGATCTAGGGCTTCTCTCGGGGTCTCCTTCCCCAGGAGGAAAGCCTGGCGCTCCACAGACTCATATCATCACATTTTTAAACTTCCTGCATCAGAGGGAAATGACCACCCAGACTTGAAGTCGGACCTAAAGAGCTGAAGTTTAAGGACATCGGTGGGCAGCCCAAATACAGATTTGTAAACCAAGGACCACATCTGGGGACCTTGGCTGCCAACCCAATATGCATCCATGGAACACCTGATTCAGTTACAGGACGGCTGGGAAGACGTTCATCCAGTTAAGTATGATGTAGCAGACGAGCTCAGCACGAGCAGTCCAAGGCAGGAGCACCGGGGCACTCAAACTCACCGGGGCAACTGGGTCTTTCTCCCGCCCCTCAAACTCTGGTTGCCCAAGGCTAGCCTTCTCTCGTTATGGGAGCTCACCAGTCCCTTCTGAAGTCTCCTGCCAGCTCCCCCTCTTCATTCTACTCTTGCCCTTCTGGCCTCCCAGCTGTTCCAGAACATTCCACGTGTTCCCACCCCACAGCCCTTTCCTCTTGCTGCTGCCTCTGGACTGCTCTTCCCCTAGACAACAGCACAGCCAGACTTTCACTTCTTTCCTGCCTTTACTCAAAGGTTCTCTCCTCAGCGAGGAGGGCAGGTTTCAGATCAGCCCGGCCCGGGCCACTCGCACCCTGCTTGCTTTACCGTTTCTCCTCAGCACCTGTCCTATGCTGGGGGTTTTATGCCTCTTACTTAATCATCTTGTTTATTGTTTCTCTCCCCCCAAAATACAGGAGCTCCATTTGAGTAGGGATTTCACTCTTCTTTGTTCAGCCCTCCGGTCCCTAGAACAGTGCCCGCCACAACCCGTTCAATAAATATTTGTTAAGTCAATGAATCCATTAAAATGAAAAGAAGGTAACTTCAAAACTCAAGAACCAAAATCAAGAAGCATATTTATGCAAATAGTTTTTGTAGTATTTTTTTTAAAGGAAGACCTGCAGCCCAGGGTTTGCTTGAAGTGTTATTAGTTAATAAAAATCCTCTTAAAATCAAAACCAAATGCACAATTTACTTGATAGAATGCACATCGCCAAGTCTTGCCAGGCATGAAATGGGTCATCTCTGGCTCCTCATTAGCTTCATTATCAATTAAATTTCCCATGAGCATGTGGTGGCCGCCTCCGGATGTTCTCCCAGCACCGGATAAAGCTGGAGTGATCCTCACGGAAGGCAAACTCTGTGAAATTTGAGTGGATGCGTCACGCGTCTTACAGCTCATCTCCTCATATTACATTTTTAAAAGCACAACTTGTCCTATTATGAGTATTTTCCAAAAAGAAAATGAAGTGTAACGTCAAGATTCGAACAACAACAAATACTCCAACTGAGAAACTAAGAAGTGTTTACAGTGCTGAGGACTGCAGCTCCAGGCTTTTCTCAATTTATCGAATAGGAGCAGCTCGCAGGAGCTGGTAAACACAATTTTCCAATGAAGCCCTGTAAATTTTAAAAACACCTGACAAAACATTTGGCGAGTAAGAGGCAGAAGAGAGCAACCGGGCCTGCCACATACTATAGATTCTTCTAGGGCCTCAGGAATTTCTCCATGTAAAAAGGCACCCACGTTCACAACTCAAAACAATTTTGCTCCCTTTATTCTCTCTCTCAGTGATTGTCAACTGGGGAGTGATCTGGTTCCCTGAAGGGACATCTGTCAATGTCTGGAGACATTTTTGGTTGTCCCAATTTGGGGGGCAGGGGAGGGGTCCTACTGGCATCTAGTGGGCTGAGGCCAGGGATGCCGCTCAACCTCCTTTAGGGCACAGGACAATCCCCACGGCAAAGTACTACCTGGCCAAGGTGGAGAAGCCTCAACATAATGAAGGCCATTTGTGAAAAGCCCACAGGTAACATCCTCATCAAAGGGGAAAAACTGAAAGCTTTCCTTCCTCTAAGGTCAGGAACAAGACAAGGATGCCCACTCTCACCACTTCTGTTCAACACAGTACTGCAAATACTAGCAAGAGCAATCAGACAAGAAAAAGAAAGCAATGCATCCAAATCGGAAAGAAAGACGTAAGATGATCTCTGCAGGTGACATAATCCTATATATAGAAAGCCCTAAAAACGCCACCAAAAAAACCTGTTAGAACTAATAAATGAGTTTGGTAAAGTTGCCGGATACAAAATCAACATGCAAAGATGAGTCACATTTCTTTACCGCAATCAAGATCTATCTGAAAAGGAAATCAAGAAAACAATCCCATTTATGATAGCATCAAAAAGAATAAAATACATAGGAATAAATTTAACCAAGGAAGTGAAAGATCTGTACATTGAAAAATATAAAGCACTGATGAAAGAAACTGAGGGAACAACAAATAAATAGAAAGATATCCTGTATTCATGAATTACTATTGTTAAAATATTCACACTACCCAAAGCAATATGCAGATTTAGCGCAACCCCTATTACAATTCCAATGGCATTTTTTTTTAAAAGATTTTATTTATTTATTCGACAGAGATAGAGACAGCCAGCGAGAGAGGGAACACAAGCAGGGGGAGTGGGAGAGGAAGGAGCAGGCTCATAGCGGAGGAGCCTGATGTGGGGCTCAATCCCATAACGCCGGGATCACGCCCTGAGCCGAAGGCATACGCTTAACCGCTGTGCCACCCAGGCGCCCCTCCAATGGCATTTTTAACAAGAAATATTTTCTACTTTAACAGAAATAGAAAAAAAAAAATTCTAGAACTTGCATGGAACCACAAAAGACCCCAAACAGCTGAAGCGATCTTGAGAAAGAAGACAATGAATGCTTAAGCCATCACGCTCCCTGACTTCAAATGAAATTACAAAGCTGTAGTAATGCAAACAGTATAGTGTGGGCACAGAAACAGACACCCGGATCGACAGAACAGAGCCCAGAAAAAAATTCAAGCACAGAAAGTCAACTGATTTTCGACAAGGGCACCAAGAACACACACAGTGGGGAAACGATAGTCTCTTTATTAAATGCTATTGGGGAAACTGGATGTCCCCACGCAAGAGAATGACATCGGACTCTTATCTTACACCACCCACAAAAACCAACTCCAAGTGCATTAAACACTGGAACCTATGACCTGAAACTGTAGTTTTAAGTATTTCAAAATCAAGGTATAGAACTGACAGCCAGACACGACTCCCCAGTTTTATTCAATAAGCAGGTACAAACCACCTACTATGTGGGCCAACCCCTGCCAGGCTGAAGAGGCCATAAACTGAACGCTGCTGACACTCTCCCTCATGCAGCTTAGGAAGCCTGGAGACAGAATACTGGCCAAGCATTACTGAACAGAGCCGAGAGAAGAGAGTTTTAAAAACAAGTTGCAAACCGTGCTGAGAACCCAGAGACAAGCCGTCCCGTGAGGAGGCGTGGGAGAAAGATCCCAGCACAGGTGCCTTCTGAGATTATGAGTATTTTCAGAGAGAGAGGGGAAGGGTGGGGGTCCAGGGACAACAGGGATCTTCCCGGGCGTGGAGGTGGCACAGCACGTGGCTGGGGGGACAGCAAGTCACCTGGCTGGGTCACCTTACTGGCACAATGGGAAGCAGTAGAAAATCGGGCACTGGGAGCATTCCAGTAGGGGGACTGGAAGGAAGAGCTTCCGAAGACACTGCTCTGCTAAAAGCCATGTGTATGAACATAAATCCAGAAGTGGCAGCAGAACAGAGTGGAAAGTGGCAAGACGCAGCAGGGGCGGGGGGTGAGGGGGGGGTGGGGGGACCAGAGAGGAAGTGCAGCATCTACTTCAGGGGGACATCAACATCACAAAGCCCTGAACGAGAGCAGTGTGACCCCAGAGAAAAGCGGGAGACCATCACGAGACTGTCCGGTATGTAGAAAGTGATTTGATGCAGAAGATGGGGGGCGGGGCCTACTCCAGGGTTGCAGCTATGGGCAGCGAGCCGCATGGGGACAGCCAGAGCCAGCTACGGAATGTGCAGCCCCCATGCACAAGGAAAATGCCAGGCCTCGGTTCAAAATCATTAAGAATTTCCAGACAGCCACAGCAAAGCATGACACCAAACAGGGGGCCTTTTTAAGCACAAGGCCCCGAGTACTTGCACAGGTTGCACACCCACGAAACCAGCCCTAGAGGCAGAAGCAACAATGCCAAATGTTGGAGGGCGGTGATGAGCTGTGTTTCAAACATGTAAAGTAGGAGATGTTGGGCGAAGTTTGGCACAAGAAATCCTGCAGATGATTCTGATTGCAAGTGTGACTCTTAGGAGAGCTGTCCGGGACTGAGAGCTGGCATCCACAGAACAAGCCTTGAGGGGGCTCTACCAGCCGGCAATATTCCTAAGGCGATGTGTGAGTCAGGGCTCTCCAGAGAGACAGAACCAGCGGGAGATACAGACATACAGAGATGTATTTTAAGGAACCGGTCATACAAGCATGAAAGCTGGTAGGCTGGAAACTCAGGCAGGAGCTGATGCTAGTCTTGAGGCACAATTCCTCCTGCTCCAGGAAACTTCAGTTTTTGTTCTTAAGGCCTTCAACTGATTGGACTCGGCCCACCCGCATTCTCGGTGGTCACCTCCTTCACTTGAGTCACTGTAGCTGGTAACCACATCCACAAAGTACCTTCACGGCTCGCAGAGCCTCGTGTGTAATTAAGTAACTTGATGCTACAGCCTCACCTAGTTAATAAAAATCACCACCACGGGGAGTAGAGAGACAAACCCATGGAAAGACCTCAGGAAATGGGCAAAAAAAATAGAAACCAGAAAGTCCAGGTGAGACCAGGAAGTAAAAAGTAGACAAGAAGCCCATGGGGTCCAAGGAGGCGGTCTCAGTGTGCATGACCCCAGCTGCAGACCACTTCACGGAAGCTCAAGGGATTGTGGGGGTCCCGAGGTCAGGCCACTGTCAGGATCATGCAGCAGACAGCTTGTACCAGGGGCACCTGGCTGACCAGCGGGGAAGGGGCTCTGAAATCCAGCCGAGCTGTGGGCCAACCTGCGCCTGGTACAGGCCTGCCAGCCTCCACCTTCTTCCTGGGAGGAATGGCATTTTTCAACTCTGACAACAGTGCCCAAAATGCTGGGGAGGGCGGGGCAGCCCCGCCAAGGCCATGGGCAGTTTCTGTAGGTGGGCTGGGGGAAAAGAAATAACTCCAGGGGATGAGGCCGGCCCCCAGAATGGATGCTTTCACAACATCCGACAACAGAGCCAGAGGGAGAGCTGCGAAGCCAGAGAAGGTGGGAGTCCTGAGTGAGTGGGGGCACAACAGCCCCCACAGCCTCAGCTGGGCCCTGGACACTGGCTACAGACCCTCCCACCCCACACGCCCTTGGCCTTGGGAAGCAGAGGACTTCAGGAGCATGTGAGAGCCAACACACTGGCAAGTGAGTCTGGGAGTTGTTTGTTTTGGGGTTTTACCCCCTTGTTTATGAACAGGATTCCAAATATGATGTAACAAGAAGGGAAAGAACTAGCAGAGAGAGCAAAAGGGGAGAGGCCATGCAGGCAGCAATGGACAGGAGCCGGTGGGGGCCGGGGGCAGGTTCCAAACCCACTGGGAAGGGGCTTCACGGTCCGAGGGGAGGGGTTCTGTGCTCCGAGGGGAGGGGTGGAGGCTGCGGGGCAGCGTGTTCCTGGGCCTTTACTGAGCCACTTCTCCTGCCCCCTGTCCTGAGACAGGTCAAGGGCAAAAGCAGCCTGGCCAGCCTCACAGCTATCCGTGAGGCAGGAACTAGAAAGGATCTCAGGGACAGGTCAGCAAAACCAAGGAGGGGCGACCAAGAGGTCAGTTCGGCTTGATTCTCAGTGTGAAATGGCTCATGTGTGGGGCTTGGCTCACATGTGTAAAAACTTGAACTCCTATCATACATTGTCACTTACAGGAAATTTAGGGTAAGACACTTGGGTAGAGCCTGCACCTGCCACCCCGTCGTGCACGGGGCACTTCCCGTGGTGAAATGCATGTTGTATTCTTTTATTGGGTAAAAGTCAAGATATGTGGTCATAAGGTGACAAGGATCTAGTTCTTCTTTCACAAAAATACTGTTAGAAACAGCGTAAATGGTTAAAGTAGATTAGTGGCTGCCTAGGGCTGGAGGGACGTGTTGGGTAGAGGGTCACAGGGGAGGGTACGAGTTTCTCTCCGAGGTGACGCCTGCATACATCTGTGAATTGTCTGCTCTAAGTGGGAGGATTGTATGGTATGTGAATTATGTATCAATGAAGCTGTTAAGACACTCTCTTTTCTTCACTTTCCCCTTCAAAGTACTTCCTTTTCGTTTGCATTTTGGGGATTTCCCATCATTTAGAACTTTAAAGGCTTAAATTATCTTTCTTCTTGAAAAATTTTTTTTCTATTCCTGGACATTCTATGACGACTTCATTATTTAATTTTACTCATATAAACACTTTTTTAAAATCACAGAATCACAGAATTCTATCCTTTCAGAGATGGAGAGCCTCTATATGTGAGCCCATCCAATTCTCCAGGCAAACACCCTAGGCTTTTTTGGAGTGGAAGTCAGGCACGCACAGTTCGATTCACATCCTACACAAATAAACGACCCAGCTCTTCTGCAAGTGGAAAAAATATTTTAAATGCATTTTTAAAAATATCTTTAGCATTTCATGTATTAGGAAGTGGGGCCGTTGGGGAAAGATTAGACCATGAGGGTGGAGCCCCATGATGAGATGAGTGCCCCGATAAAAGACACCCCAGACAGCCCCCGCCCCTTCTCCCACGTGAGAAGGGTAAGAAGACTGCCCGCTCAGAGCCAGGACAGCCAGGAAGCAGGACCTCACCAGCACGTATCCCACCAGCGCCTGATCTTGGCTTCCAGCCTCCAGCACTATGAGCAAGAAATGCGGTTCTGTACCAGCCAACCAGTCCACAGTGTTGGGTCACAACAACAGCTCGAATGGAGTCAAACATGTTTTAACAGCAAACATTCAGGAATAGCCGCTTCTTTGAAAAATGAGCTTTTTCATTTTTATGGAGACTTTCTTCTAAAATACGCATGTTACTGATAAGGACACAGTCTCTATTTGCTAAAACTCTTGTGTCCAAATCAAGCCATTTGCAAATTGGTAGATGGAAACTGCCAGATGCAAACGGTTGATATGAATTTTTAGTTATGTTCAAAGGGCCCCTCCACCGAAGTAACATTAGGAAACGTTTAAAAATAAGTTAGTAGCATCTTAAGTATTTGGGGACCCAATAAAATTATTAGTAAAATCACTATAAGACACTGCTTTTAACAAATGAGATAGGGTTTTGCTTTTTTTTTTTTAATAACTCAATACAGTTGTACCTCATTCTAAAACCAATGGATTTAGATCTGTTTACACCAAAGAAAATTACAAATTCAACAGATAGTTCATGGCGCATTTTAAGTAACTGAATTTTTTAGAGAAATGTATTTATTCTACTTTTCACACATGGCAATGGAGATTCAACCCTCCTCTCCAGGACCTGCCTCAGGGCCCTTCCTGATCAAGGGCTCCCCTGCCTCCCGAAAGCGCCCTCAAGAAGATACACCTGTCGTGTGTCCCACCTGGGTGACAGCTCTCTGGCATGATTTAAAAAAAAAAAAAAAAAAGCATTCTAGGGGCACCTGGCTGGCTAAGTCAGTGGAGCATGCAACTCGATCTGGGGTCATGAGTTCAAGCCCCTTACTGGGCACAGAGCTTACTTAAAACAAAACAAGTCTAAGTGACTAAATTGAGGCAAATGCTTCCCTTCCAGTGACCACTCCCCGCCAAAAAATATAAATTAATACCACAGCTTTCCTGCAAAGTAAGAATTCCAGAAACTGCCAAAGGAGGAAATCTGTGGTCCAGCAGGCCTTTGGGGTTCTCTTAGGTGACACTCGGTATGTGGCCCCAACCCATGAGTGCCTTCTTCACAGGTAGGGTGACCAACCATCTCAATCTGCCAGGGGCACAGGGGTTTCCCAGGAGGCAGGACTTTCAGTGGGAAAATCCTGGGCAGAACAGAGTGAGCTGATAACCCTCGAGGGCCAGCAGAAGCCTGCAAAGAGCGGCGTCCGCACCCATCACAGTGCATGGAAGCTGAGCCTGGACACCTCAGAGGTGGCCTGTACCAGCCCACCCTTCAACAAAGGAGGATGCGTGCAAGTGACAAGACGCACCAGAGTCACTCCTCCCCCTGCTCCTCGGTGCCCTCGATGTCCCTCTCCATGGTGCATGAAACAGGTCCCCAAAGATCTGGACCTCCTGAAGCGGGACAGGCAGCAGGGAGCCGGGTCTCCCAGTAACAAAGACTCCATGGCCAGGCAACCTGGCTTCAGAGTCGTCAGCTGCTCCCAGGTAGCCTGGCACTGCTGAAAATGGAATTCAATTCCTAGAAACCTGCCCATTATCTAACACCAAAGAGAAAAGGCCTAACTCATGACACGGACAACCCTGACCTAGGAGCTGAGTCACTGCTGCTGTTTTTAGCACATGACTACCGTCCCTTGTGTTTCCATTTATTTTGATTTTTTATTTTACTTTGTTTTTTTAAGTAGGCTCCACGCCCAGTGTACAGAAGCCATACAGACTGACCCTCCTGACAGGAGCGGGCAGGGCCAGGCCCTTTGGAATGCCCCGCTCAACAAGGTCAAGGAAAAGTAGAAAGGGAAGGAAACTCTGAGAACCCGCAACTGTGGCTTATTTCAGAACATCATGGCAGGGTCAGTCCGTGGGAAGTCCCAGGATGGACCAGGGCGTTGACCCCAGCGCTCTCTGCACAAACTTGTACTCAAGGAAAATGTTGAAGAAAAAGGCTTGTAATGATCCCCGGCATCTGCGCCATCTTTCCCCTCCCTGAACTGCTCTCCTTCCTCCTTGTCCCTGAATCTACATCCTTCCCATTCTCCTCCCAGCCTCAGACTGCTCCAACTCCCTTCCTGAGGTGGGGTCTCAGTCTCCACCCACCCAGATTCAAAGGTGCTCCCAAGATGCACCAAGATGTGGCCCTAGTACCCTTCCCTCCCTCCCATCTACCCCACCACCTTGTTTCGTTTGCTCCCGTGGCACCAACTGCCACTTTCGTTGAGTATAAACCCTCAACAGGAGCTCTACCCTCAACACATTCTTGGGGTTACAAGAGTCCTCACCAAGTAGACATTCCATTCTCTTGCTTCTACCTTTTCCCTTGCTTAAAACTGAAACAGGATGGGAAACCATCTTGAGATTAACTCATCATAGAAACAACAGTTCCTTTTACCAGGTGCCTATGATGTGGCGCTGTATACACAAGCTACTAACGTACCCCGCCGAGAGCCTCTACGAAGTATTGCTATCCTCACAGTAAGCGTTCCCATTTTATAGATGGGGACCTAGAGGAAAGTTAGGATCAAAAGATCATGTGACTTGTCCAGGATCATGTAGCCAACCTGAACCTCCCATCTTTAGCCACCAAACTTGTTTTCTGCTCTAAGAAAAGTCCTACAGCTCTTCAAACAACAGTATGTGCCAATCAGCTCAAGAGTGGCGTAAAGTGCAGACTGTGGTCCAGTAGGTCTAGGGTGGGGCCTGGGGTCCCGTATTTGGGAAAAGCTCTCAGGTGATGACAGTGTACGGTAGCAGTGGTTCAAACCTGTAATGTTGCCATGCCATTCCCACATATTAGCCAGGTCTGATCCTGCTTTCGTTTCTAAAGTCGATCTCTTCATGGTGGTAAGGCTACAGATAAAAGGTAATGCATGTCTTCATTTGATTTTCCAACTTTTTTACAGTGGTAAAACAGACATAAAATATTTCCATCTTAACCATTTTTAAGAATTGCCTTCCTTCATTTTTATACTTGTGATTTTGAAACAGCAACAGACCTACAGAAAGCTACCCACTTTGGCTTTCCACCCCAATGTCAACATCTTAAATGATTACAGGGCAAGAGCTCCACCATGAAATGGGCATCGCTGCAACCCATAGCTTGTTCGGGTGTAGGGTAGGGTGAGTGGTCCTCTCTCGTGTCGACCCACGTGTAATCCACCGCAGTCCAGACGCGGGGCTGGCCGTCACCACAGGCCTCCTCCAGCTACCTTGTTAGAGGGACACCGGAAACCCTAACCCCGGCAACCCATAAGCTGTTCTCCATCACGACAACTGCATTATTTCAAGAATGTTACACCAATGGAGCAATCCTTTGAGATGGACTTTTTTCACTCAGCCTAATTCCCCCATCTTCCTTTATATATGAACCAACTTCACGCACCTTCCTTTGTCTCAGAAAATGGGTATGGTAAATTTATTCAACAGCCTGTGCTAGGCGGCTCCCTTAGGCATGGCTCCTGCCTCTTCACTGGCCTCACCTCCACACCTCCTGCCCACGCCTGGCTCAGCTGCAGTGGCCCTCGCTCGGCAGGTGGTGCATCTAATCCGAGCGTCGGTAAAATCCCAGCAGCGGAAGCCAGAGAGAAACACTTGACTTCACGTCCCATCACTTGCCTCCTTCGGGCTGAACTTATTCGGAGCTGACATAAACGCGCCTTGGGAAACATTCATCTGTTTCTGTTACTTTGAAATTGCTCTCAATCCCACGGCTCCAATCCAATTTGGCCGCCAAGCCAACGGTCACTGGGGATTTCACATCTACCCTCGTTTCCTATCTCTGACTTGGTAGAAATAAGTAAAATTCACCTTCAACTGTCTTTCAAATTTAAGAACACTGCTTGAAAATAGTCTCTTTTATGTACACACACACTGAATGACATCAAGGATTCTTAACATCCTACTTCATCTTAAAATCTGACCTCATAAGAACACATACACACACGTGCACACATACACACACACACACACACGTGTGCACACATGCACACCACACCTATACCATCATTCCGGGAGGCTGTCTAAAAAAAAATTACTTCTCAATCATCTTGAATGAAACATATTTTCTTCATTCACATATTTTATCAGCTTCACTACAATCTTCTTATTTTCTTATTTCTTTTAATTAAAAGAAATTACATATTATCTTATGTATGGGAACTGTATGACTTAATTTGGAGAAACCATAGAATATCACACGGTTATAATTTAGAATTACTGGCCTAATTAATAGGCTGTAAGGCCAATCTCAAGAAATTTCAAAGAAGTATCATAAAAACCATATTCTCCGAATCAAGTTTTAAAAATTCATTTAATAGGGGCGCCTGGGTGGCTCAGTCGTTAAGCATCTGCCTTCGGCTCAGGGCGTGATCCCAGGGTTCTGGCATCAAGCCCCGCATCTGGCTCCCTGCTCCACTGGGAGCCTGCTTCTCCCTCTCCCACTCCCCCTGCCTCTGTTCCCTCTCTCGCTGGCTGTCTCTCTCTCTCTGTCAAATAAACAAATAAAATCTTTTTTAAAAAATAAATAAAAATTTTAAAAAATTCATTTAATAAAGCTGAAAATGTATTTTTTAAATGTTAAACATAATTCTAAATAACTTCTAGATCAAAAAAAGAAGAAAAGAAATCCTAATGTAAATTAGAACAGAACAATGAGAAAATACTGCATACCAAACTTGTGGGAAAAGCAAAACTGTTACTTCAAGAGAAAAATCATAGATAGAATAAACCTGAAGTTAGGAGATAATTTTTTTAAAAAGCAGCAACTGAGGAAATAGTAAGGAAACAGATCCAGAGTAAAAGTTGACTCTCTGAAAGGACTGATTGGAAAAATATTTGTCACAAAAGAGAAACAGCACCACCTCAAAAACTACAGAAAAACAAGATATAAGATAGTAATAGCAAACATTAAAAAAAGAACTCTAGAAAAACTTCAGACTATTGACCTTTAAAACTAAGGAAAAAATAGGACACTTAACTGGAAAAAAGACGTTACTATAATGGACAGAGGAAGAAGAGAAAAATCTGAATTATCCTATATGCATTAAAGAGTTACCGACCTAAAGGTCTGGTAGAATGGCTTGGATTTTAGTAATTTACCATTAGTTCAACAGTACTTAGAGCGTTTCCTATGTCATAGCCCCATGTGCCAGAAGCCGTCACGCAAAATCACGTTGAATAGTTTGCCTATTATATTGACATAAATGTCAGATGAATAAATAATATTCCAAGAGTTCATATACCCTGTTATTATTTTAGATTTCTATCACACGTCTCCCTCAGTCTTCCTTTACAAGGATAGAACGGAAAAGAAATCAGATGCTCAAAATCATGCAACCACTACCCCATTTCTCACGGAGAGCCGGGAGGAGGCAAGGGTAGAAAGCTCAGAAGGCCCTTGGAGAAACCCACTGGGGTTCAAAGCTGCAAGGGCAGCTTTGGGGTCCCTCCAGAACCCGGCTCTCCTGGCCCACCGGATGCCCTCTCCTCTGAGCCTCACCTTGCTCTGCTGCAAAAAGGTGGAGACAAATCACCTCTAAAATCCCTTCCGGCTCTAAAATCCCACGATGGGAGCGCCTGGTTGGCTCAGTCGGCTGGGCATCCGACTCTCGACTCTCGGTTTCGGCTCAGGTCATGATCTCAGCTTCAGCTCAGGCTCCCTGCTCAGGGGGGACTCTGCTCGAGGATTCTGTCTCTCCTTCTCCCTCTGCCCCTCCCCTCTGAGCTCTGTCTCTCTCTTTCTCTCTCTAAAAGAAAGAAATAAATCTTTCAAATCCCATGACAGTGGTCTCTCTAAATCTCTGAAATCTTCAACCACACAAACACACAAAAAGCGGCATTAAAAACCACCCTTTCTGTGAAAATTAAAACAGACCTTTGGGAGCCGATGGCTTCCCGATGCTGGATTGTTAGGACGTGGAGGCCTACGATAATCTCAACTTGGGTACCCACCTGAAATGTTCCTTCATAAAACTAAATTTAAAATACACAAGTAAGTGCTCAGCATTGGCGAATAATATCCTTTTACAAACAAAAGCAGATTCCCCTTAGAGGGTGTATCTGGGCTTGGCCTGGTGACTTCCTTCAGCCGCAGTGACCATGAGCCTCATGTGCTCTGCTTGCTCTCCTGAAACCCTTATCCTGCCCTGGAGAACACGCCCAGGCCAGCCTGCTGGAGGATGAGAAACCACGTGGGGCACACTCACCCCCAGACAAGACTGTGGCTGAATGCGAGGCCAGCCAAGATCAGCTGGGCTGGGCCAACCTTAGCAAAAGGTTTACTGTGGCACGCACCCTTGAGATTTCACAGTCACTTGTTATTTGGCACAGTGGTGGCCACAGAGACCTGCCACGCCTGGATCAAAAACACATGGGATACCCTTAACGATATTATAATGGTGGATACCCGTCATTACGCATTTGTCCAAACCCACAGGACGTACGACACCAAGAGTGAACCCCAGTGTAAACCATGGACTTTGCGTGATAATGTGTCAGCGTGGGCTCATCAGTTGTAACAAACGCACAACTCTGCTTGCAGCTGTTGGTCATGGGGGAGCCTGTGCACGTGTTGGGGCAGGAGGTAGATGGGAAATCTCTGTACCTTCCCCTCAATTTTGACAATCTGAAACTGTCCTTAGAAAATTCAGTCCTTTAAAAAAAACAAAGATACAAAAACCACATGGGCCTCTCTACTGCTGCTGGGTCCGGAGGGACGCCCGTACGCCCCCCCCAACCCCCACCCTCGCCATGGGCCGTGGGGAGGAAGAAGCAGACATCTGTCAGCCTGCCTGCCACATGCCCACTTCAGCTGACCGCTTCTCTGCTCCTGCCCCTTGGGCTCCGGTCTAATCTGCTCATTCTCCCCTCCTCACCCCTCCCCCACACATCAGAAATAACACACTAACATACATCCCAAGTAGCAAAGCCAAGCTCCCTGCCCACCCTCCCCAGGTTTAACGGCCCTCAAATCTATGGAGGCCAGAATCCACTTTCTATCGTGAGTAGCCCCATTCTAAGCCCACACAGGGCACGAGGCCTGAGGCCTGGTGAAGGCAGAGGGCTGGGTGTGAATTCCCAACAACCTGACTTCTCATTTTAAGGAAAGGGGATTCCGAAGTTTATCAATCCTTCTATGGCATTCGAAAAAAACAGAAACAAAAATCAAACACAAATTTTTTTCTCGTGTCTGTGTGTGTCAAGATAAAGGTCCCGGTCACTGCTGCAAATCTGAAAAACATCAAGCCTCCCACGAGTAAAGGGAGACACACCCATGCTGGTGCGTGGTGTGGGCTTGGCTGAGTTCGAGAGCAACTCGGGGGCGGGGCCTTTGGAGAGCCCCCAGCATTTAAACATGCATGAGAAGAATGACATGAAGAAAGGATGGCAATATTTTAAATTTAGCATAATTGGGCCTAATCTGGTTCAAGAGCTGTCTGACATTCCAACGGCCTTTCTACAACAATGAAAGCTGCACAAACACGTCCTTTTGGTTTCAGAGCTGTCTCCAGAGCTGTCAAGGCCATAAAGGTGAA
This sequence comes from Ursus maritimus, assembly GCF_017311325.1. Lineage (NCBI taxonomy): Eukaryota > Metazoa > Chordata > Mammalia > Carnivora > Ursidae > Ursus > Ursus maritimus. Next base: position 55,242,203 of record NW_024423897.1, read on the forward strand.
TCTCGGGAGATAATAAGAGGAAGAGAAGAATTAAGAAAAAGAATTATGGCAGCTTTCACCGTCCCCAAGTCAGAGAGAACAAACCGACCATAAATCTAAATGACAGCAAGAGCGTGCTCTGAATATTACTGGAGAATTATTTGACAAATATTTACATGTTGCATATTAAATTATGCAATCCTTTTAGAGCAATAAATATTTTAGAAGAAAATTGTATGCTGAGCCACATCCAAGGTACTACCCATCTCAGGAGCCAGGAAAGAACACATTTTCTTAAACAAGACACATCTGATCCTTAGTTACTCAAACCAAATGAAACATCTGTCAGCTCAGGCGGAACTCCTCCTTAACTGACCGGAGATCATTAGCTCAACAAATGTACCCAGAAATCATTTCAAAGCCTTTAGAGGCATTTTTCTTCTAGGAAGCTGGCTGTGGGCAGCACCTGTGAGCTGCACGTTCTGTTGTTGGAGCAAGTACCCCTCTCCAGCAACTTCTCTCCAGGGCTTTCTGTAAGGTTTTTACTATCACTAATTGTGATAAGCTTACAGATCAGGCCCAAAGGGCTCCTGCCTCAGGGCCTTTGCACTTGCCGCTCCCTATACCTGGAGTGCTTTCCACCACGTTATCTTCCTTCCCTACATCTAGTCAAACGTCAGCTGCTCTCTCAAATGACCACTCCCGATTCCTGAACCCCAGGATTGTGCTTACCCCGCTCCAGGTGCTGCAGGCTAGACTGGGGTAAGACAGAAGCCCTCCCTGAGAAGGTGCCCCTCAGACCAGGACCTGAAGGCAGTGAGTGAGCACACCTCTACCCCAAGGTTGAACACTGTCAGGCTGAAACCAATTCACTTCCCAATCTCCTGTTTCCTAGCCAGCTCCTCTGGGCCGGCCTCTTGCCACCAGACCCAGGTTGGCCTCTCCAGCTTTGGCTCCCATATTCCCCCCTCTCTGTACCACAGCACAACCAACCATACTGCCCCTGCCACCACCCCCTTGGCTCAGTCGACTGAGCAGAACATCCTCCCTCCATAGCCCCCCAAGTCTTTCCTCACCAGGCTCCCAGGATGGTCGGGGCTCCTTGCATTGAAGACACTTGCCCCGTATCTCCTTGGACTGCCTTCTGGGGACCTGCCTGCGGCTCTAAGCACCGGGTAGTATTCCTCTCTCAGCACCAGGTGCTATTACTCTGAACTCTCTCAAAGAAGGGTCGGCTCTCAAAGGCAAGGACTGTTAGATTTCTCTCCCAGTCTCCTACAGTACCTAACCATTGCCTAGCACACAATAGGTCTGCAAGAAACACGTCTGCAATGACTCGCTGCCCCATTTGCCATTAAAGATGGAGGGTGTTTGATCAACAGAATCTAGGAGCCACTGGGAAGAAGAGAAGCTCTTCTTCCTCCCCCAAAGCACAACACCGGACTTGCTCTTTCTCATCAGAAGATACAAGAGCCCAGGGGTCTTCCCTTTGCCAGCCATGTACCATTTCTCCATCATGATTTGGTGGGGAGCAGAGACGAGGAGACTCAACACAGAGAAAAAGAGAGAGGCTCTGTAATCAAGGGGGAAAGCAAAGAGAAAAAGAGCTTTGCCTGGCAGAAGAAGAAAGTGCTGGAGGATGTGTTCTTCCGAGCCGGGAGGAGGCTGGTGAGAAACAGGAGACGATGGTTAACGAGGGCTATGTCAGTGCCACGTGCTTTAGGGGGTTTCACGCTCACGACCCTAGGAGGTCAACTAGGAAACCGAGGCAGAGAGGCTGGAACCTATTTTTCTGTCCAGTTCCCTTGCCCTCCCTGAACCCTATGCTGAGGGAGAGGCTTTCAAAAGTAGCCCAGAAACCCCCTGGCCACGGTCTGTCTATGTTGTTCTCAGATGGCTAGAATGCAGCAGTCCCCAAACTTTTTTTTTTTTTTTTTTTTTTGCCCCCAAAGGAAACATCATAAAGCTGGGCCCAGTGGAGCCTCAAAGTGGCTCCGCCTCTGCCCACCCCAGCCTCCTGGAGAACCCAGGCTGCCCAGGACACGGGACCTACCCGCCCCCCACCCTGTTCCTCCTGATCTTTGCGGGGCTTCCAGCTTCAGGCAAGGGATCTCCTACCAACACCTGTGTGTGAAAACTCACCTTCCTAAAAGCCAAAGTAGAGCTGCAGAAACAGCCCCGGCAGCGCACCCACGGTGAGGACAGAGGGAAGGAGGGCTGCACCCACCGCCCTGGGTCCTAACACCACCAGGGCTCCCGGGCCTCTGGGCCAGCGCGGCTGACACATGCCGCACGGCACCGTCCCTTCCCCGCTTTCAAATGCTGTGTCAAGTTAGCCGCCGAGCGTGGAAGCAGAAAGTGACACCGGCAGGCGCCTCCATGACTAAGCCCAGCCCAAACCACCACCCCGCTGGGGAGATAAACCAAAGGCACAGGGTCCCCGACAGCGCGAGTGAAACCACATATGTTCTGTCAGCCTCGGCCCCGGAGCAAAAAGCACTTGCACACCGGATTCGGGCGCGGCGGAGGCTGCGGATCCCAGGGGACCCGGAGAATGTGACGCTCAGGTGAGCAGCTGCCGCCGTCCACCCAGACCGGCCAATGGGCGCTGGGCCGTTGCGCCCCCCCTGCGGTGTGTCCCTCCAAGTGTTTGGTGGGTTGTTCTGCGAGGCACGCATCCTTCAAGTGTTCAAAAGCCAACTTTTTCTTTCCTTTTCAAAATGTTGCCCGCTATCTCCGAGTCCTGACATGACTAATGGATACCTCGTGCCTCCCTCCGCCCCCCATCCTCGCCTGCCGGACCGGGTGGGTGTCTGCGCCTCCGCCGCCCTTCCAGGCCCCGCGCCGGGGACCCCCGCCCACCCCGGCTCGCGGCAGTGACCATGCGGACGGCTAAGTCGGAGACCACGCTGGCCGGGCGCCACGCGGGTCACCAGGCGCCGCGGAGCTGGGGGCTGCGAGAAGGGGGCAGGCGATCCGGAAGGAAAGTCCGACTCCCGGGGGCCTGGAGGAGCCCGTCCGTGTTCGGGAGTGGAAGAGAAAGGGCAAGGGCAGCGTGAGGGGCCGGGGGCCAGGGGTAGGGGGGCAGCTGGGGCTCCGGACAGGACGTTGTCCCTGCAGGCAAGGAAGGGTAACGGTCAGAGGGAGCCCAGATGGAAGAGACCGATGAGGGGTTTCCAAGCCCGATCCGAGCGCGGGCCCCCGGGGGTGGGGGCGGGGGGAATTCAAGGACAGGAGGACTCCGGGGGCGGGAAACGAGAGGGAGGCGGTGAGGACTCGAGACTAGCGGCGTCTCCCGCGGCGCTGTGACCTCGGGCAACGCTCCACACCCACCCAGCCCCGCCGCCGCCCAGACCGCGACCCCGGGCTCCACACTCGCCGCACGCCCAGACAGCGACCAAGACGCGCTTTGGGCAGCGGCACAGTCACCGCGGGACTGGACAGAACCGGGATCAGGGTGACGCGGAATAGGAGGGAGGGCGGAGGGGATCCGAACCCGGCTGGGACGCCAACTTACCCGGCCGTTGCGGTCGGTCTCCTGCACCTCCTCAGCGCTCGGCCCCCGCCGCACCAGCGCCCTCAGCAGCCCCACGTCGTTGGCGCAGGCGGCGCGCAGGAGGGTCGCCTCCTCCGGGACGCCCTCTGGGACGCTCTCCGCACTCGCGGTGCCGTATTCCTCCTCGCCTCCTACAGGGTAGAAGGAGTCGTCCGAGGCGATGCTGCGGGTGTCAGGCAGACACGAGAAGTCCTCGTACTCCTCGTAGTCGGCAGGGTCCTCCCCGGCCGGAGCGTCCCGGGGAGGGGACGGCGTCTGCGGGGACACGCGGCGCGCCCCGCCGCCCTCCGGCCCGGGCCCGGCCAGCAACACCATGCTGGCTGCCGGGGCGCGGGCCGGGAGACTGGGGCGCGGGGCGTGCGCCGAGGTCACCGCCCCTCTTCCCCTGCGGCCCCAGAAGAACAGTGCTCGGCGCGCTCCAGCCCGGCGGAAACGAGCGCCCGGCGGCTGCGCTAGGAGACTAAAGTCACTGGAGGCTGGAGAAAGCCCCTCGGGGGTGGGAGGAGCCGCGGGGGCTTTCCGGGCGCGGCGGGCGGGCGCGGGCGGGGACCGGGCGGGGAGGAGGGCGGGGCGGCAGCGCTGGAGGAGGCGCGCGCCCCGGGTGCCCCCGCCCCGCGCGCGGTGCGCGACAAAAGTTCAGAGCCGAGCGAGGGCTTCTCGGCGGCTCGGGGCCAGCGCACCCGGCCGCCTTGCCCCGGAGCAGAGAGAGGCACGCGCCCGAGAACTAGAAGCCGTAACTGGAGAACCCGAGCGCCTGTATCTCTGGCGGCGAGCGTCCCCGCCCTCCCCTTCAGCGGCCCCTGGGATGAGAGCGACGGTGGGGGTAGGGGGACTCAGCGAGCTGAGCCTGCTTCCCGCGTCGGAACCTCCAAACCCCCGGGGCCCGGCACCGCCCAGGGCGTCAGCCCTCCCGCCCCGGGTTGCAAGAATTTCTCGGCACCGGAGCCACCGAGCTCGTTTTTCCACCTCCTCAGCAGACTGGGCTCCGGGGCCAACTCCACTCCGAGCTTGAGACCGGGGAATCGCCGGCGAGGGGCGGGGGGGCACGGGCCCGGAGGACAAGTGGGTGCATAGGAGGCGAAGTCCACCGACGGGGGCTGGGGCCCCGCTGTGGCCCGCGCCCTTCTGAACTGGGAGCTTCCGGAGGGGACGGTGCGCAGAGTCCCCAGATCACGCAGAACTCGGGCCAGCTGTGGCTTGCATGTTGCTCCTGAAAGAGCCACCCTAAGGTGGTGACTCAAGGGCTCAGGTGGGAACATTTGGTGAAAATGGAAAGCTCCAGGCCAGAGCTTGAGTGGGTGCCCTTCTCCCCCACTGCTAGCCAATGTCACGGTGCCTGGATCGGCGGAGTCAAGACAGAGAACCGCGTGAGGCCGCGACCGGGCTCTGACTCGGGGGCTGGCTGCCAAACGCAGAGAGCGGGGCCGCAGGAGACTGCCGCGGTCCAGTCCCAGCGCCCCGCCGCCCGGGCCTGGCCTCTCCCGGTTTGTCCCGGTGCTGGGGGTGATCTGCCGCGGGGAGCGCCTGATCTCGGGGAAGAGGGTGTGCGGTGGGCCAAATCCCGGTGGAAATGGCTGTGCTTGGAGGCGCTGTGGCGAGCCTGGCTTGGAGGAGTCGGACCTTTGGCAGAAACCATTTGGGTCGGGGGGCAGATGCGGATACCACGAGAGAGACAACCACCCCTCTCACTGCCCCCTCCCTCCTTCCCCTTTCCACCTCTGGTGACAGCGTGCCCACCATGGGCCAGTCCGTGCAAGGCCCTCTGGGCCCAAGGGTGGACGCCACCGGACAGAAGAAGCCATCCGGGGCTAGCTTGAGGATCCCTGGCCTGGGAGGGCAAGCTGAGGGGCTCAGTGGGGAACACGGTCAAACTACCGTGGGGGAGCGGGGGCGGGGGGGAGGCAGGGGGCGGGGTTGACCTGAAAGGCGGTGTTAGCGCTGCACTGGGTGTTACGCTACCCTCTGTGGTGATCACCCGGGCCTCGGGTTTGCTGGCTGCGGGCTCAGAACCTGACGTCCTCGAGACTCAGGAGGGTGGAAGTGGGGGCACCGCGATTTCTAGTGAAGACAGAAACTCAGCCATGCGCTGAGTTAGCAGTGAACTCGGGCGCACTGGCTTCCTCCTGCACTCAGGAATTTCTTTCCGAAGTCGAAAATATCCAAATCAAGATCTCCGTCTACCCTTTTCTGTAACCGGCCAAATTTACATAAATTCCCACTGGGAATTTCCCCCTTTCAAGGCTGACGGTGGTTTTAGCCTTTCCAGAGGCCTGTTACTTGAGATCAGGGGATTTACAAGTTGAAGTGCCCCGAGGGCTGGGTAGGGTGTGCTTGCTCTCTCCTCCCAACCAAGTACGGCGCCAGGGGGCCGGGTGGCATTAAAGAAAGAACCCTAGTGGCCTGTGGCAGGGTCCCTGGTGGATAGGTTTGGGTCATTGCCGGGCTGCAGCCCTAGAACCAAGAAACACGCACCCTTTTCTGGAGTCCCGCCGCCCGTGGTCCTCATCACTCAATCACTAAGCAAGGGAATTCAGGCCCTGTCTTCCGAGTTCACCACTTCCTCCTTTTCTTTCTTAGAAATTTGGACCCAAATAGCCCTGGAATGGGGTTTTCCCTCCAAAGATAAATTTCTGGAGCCATTTCCTCCAAATAAGGACTAGCTGGCCATTCGTGAGTTACCAGACCCCAAACCCAAGCAGGTCATTTTCCCCTTTTGGAAACGCACCCCTTTTATCACAAAGACAACAGATTCTCAATGTTGTTAAAAGAACACAAAATAAGGCATATGTATGTTTAATAAAGTCAACACTTAGTGTACAAGATCTGCATAGAAAGGACAAAGTAGCTTATTGAAACTGCCAACAACCTCAGGATAACTTTAAATCTCAAGAAATTGTATCGTCTCCAAGACTTCAGTTTCCATTAACTATTTTAATTTATGAGGTTTTTTAAAATTTTATATATATCACAATTATACACTTTGTCGATTTACTTAGGTAATTTGTCTTTGGACCATAAAAAAAATACACTACTTCGGTTCTATTTCTGGAACAGGCCACCTAAGGTAACACCTACAACAGGAGAATCTTTCAAAATTACAAACTATTGAAAGACTGAAAACTGACTACACCTGCAGTAGTATCCACCCCCAGCTTCGTTTGGAAGGCAGAGGATGGAGGATGGAGTAAATCCAAGTCTACCCCACTGTTGAGAACCGAGGCTGGAGGGAGGATGGACTAAGAGAGTGGTTTTAAACCTTTGCACGTCCATCTAGAATTTAGCACACTATAAGTATTAACTTACCCTGTTATTAAAATGAAGACATCATAAGTCTTGATGATATAAAATCTCCAAAGGAGATTTTGGCAAGTATGTTGCCAGTTGCAGAGAGAGCTAGCCCATGTGAGGTGAAGGAGAAATGCTTTTTATTTTTTCCGTCGGAAAGGCAGTGTGACTTGGGGCGAAGAGCGGATTGGGGCATCAGACAGTCCTGCCTTCTTATTACGATTCTATTATCCCTGTTGAGTGGCAACCCAATGGTTCTAGATGTTGAATGTCTATTACTGTGGGTATACTCAGGTATACCATGGGTATATAACCTTAATTCAGAAAATAAAAACAAAAACAAACCAAAAAAGCCAAATGGGAGAAAAACCCTGATTGTAGGAAAAACATTAATTGTGCTGCCTGTTACAAACGATTCACACCAGAATCTGGAGAAATTGCTTACAAATCAAGAAGAAAAAGCAGTGTGTTTACCGAGTTGGTTAGCACTCTTGTCCCCTGGCGGGGAGCAATAAAATCATTAAAATGACAATAGCTGTTTGCTTGCCTTTAGGGCTTCGGAGAGACCACCTTTGGCTGGCCTGCGGCTTGCTTTCTTGGGGTCTGGACTGAGTGACAGCTACAGTTAAAAGGAAATTAAGGTCAGGCCCTGTGGTTGGTGTCAAAGGAAGAAAATGGGGTGTCAGCGTGGGTCTGGGGCCCTTAGGCTAGGCTTCACAAAGGCTGGGAAGCTCCATTGTCTGGCTCCCACCTTCCCGTCAGAATTCAACTCCAAGCCCGGGGTTTGGAGAAGGGCATGGCCTTTGAGGCTCACAGCAAGCCCCGGCATCCCCCCCACTGCCTGGGTGCAAAGTAGAAGCCAGTAGAAATGGGATACCTATCAGTCACTCGTTTTAAAAAAAAAAAAAGTTTCAGTAAACCCAAATTATTTGATGTGGAGTTTCTGCACATTTCCCTGGGTTGATTACAATGCAGGGAAGCAACCTAGAGTATCCTGAAGTCAGTCAATCTACAGAACGACCAGACCAGCTTACCCTTCTGATCTGCTTAGAAATGTAAAGAAAAGTCTGTGTGTATTTCTGGATCTCCTTATTAAAGAGATTAGCTGCTGTCTGGCCCTAACTTAGTTCCCCTGATGGACACGATCCCTCTCGCTGAATGGATCTAGCCGTTTAACAACTTCCTTTGCTTTTAGGGAGGATTTCTGCCTTTGTGGTTCAATACTTGGAAGAAGTGCGTGGCCTGTGTGAACCTCCTGCCAATTCGTCTGCCTTTTTCCTGCTCCCGGCGGGAATTAGCAGCAACGGGACAGCTAGGGAAGCACCGTTTACTCCAGGTCAAAAGGCCTTGGGTCCTCATCTGAATAAAGCTGGTTATTTTTAAAGATTGAGGGTAAGGTTCTGAGGGCCAATTCGGATGTCAAAAGTTGTTAAACAACTTAACGGAGGGCTTCTCCAAGCCCTACCCCCCTGGTCTGCCCCCCCCCACCTAAAAGGGCAAAGGCCACCCCTCCCATCACAGCTCCATTGTTCACACAGCTCTTAATAGCTCTTAGCGCCCTGTTTTCCCGTGATTTTCGCAGAACTATCTTCCTTCTCATAACCCAAGAGTTCACCAAATTCAAAGACCAGGTCTTAGTGTTCTCGAGGCTCAGCATCCAAGAGGGGATCCCACCATCTTGGGTGACGCGTCTTAATCCCTGTGAGCTGAGAAAGCAGGCAGGGCTGCTAGGTGAGCCCCAGCTCTCTCTGCGGACCTTCTGGATTTATACAAGACCAAGCACAGGAACATGAACTTCCTTTAGCCACTTGCACTTCCAAGTCTTTGTGTCTTCCGGAATTTAAAAACAAAAACAAAAACAATGCATTGCCCTAGGGGGAAAGACTTATTAGGACCCTAGGGGATGTCCAGGTTTGGAACCAGCTTCCGATGTTCTGTCATTCCCCATAAAGCCAGACTCCTATCCGGTGGTGTGTAACTCCCTTGCTCAGGCTGCCCCGGGCACAAACCAAGGGCAGGGGGGCTCGCCCAGAGCCCGTGCTGCTGTTTCTAGAGGCGGATCTTGAGAAACAGGACAGAGAGGAGAGGCATCACACGAGGCTCTGGGCCTGGACCCCCACGTGCCTGGCACGGGCCTGTGAGCGGTGCCTCCCTGCCGCTCTCCCTCACTGAGCATAAATTCAGTCATCAAAAGCGAAAAACTAAGCCAGAATTTTTAAATTACTGTCGTGAATCTTACATTTTGGTTGACGTCTATCACTTGGCGTAATCTCGTGAGGGTGGGTTTCAGGTCAAAGTGTACCCATGGGGACAAAGCCAAGGGCAGAGAGAGTTTGGGCTGGGCATGCAATGCATGATGGGAGAATCACGGGGCAAATATAGGAAAAAATGAAACAAAAAATTTCAGTCCCCTGCGGGATTCGTTGACTAAGCCTGCCGCAACAGGGCATCCTAGAGTGGGGGGCTTGCACAATTCTGGAGGCGAGAAGGTGGGAGAGCAAGGTGTCAGGAGGGTTACGTTCTTCTGAGCCCCGTGAGAAAGATTCTGATGATTTGCAGGCAATCTTTGGAGTTGCTTGGCTTCTAGGAGCACCACCCCACCTCACCCTCATCTTCACACGGCCTTCTGTGTGTGTCTCTGTGCCCAAATCCCCCCTCCCCTTAAGAACACCAGTCAGGGACGCCTGAGAGGCTCAATCAGTTGAGTGCCCGACTCATGGTCTCGTGGGTCATGGGATCAAGCCCCACCTGGGGTTCTGTGCTCAACAGGGAGTCTGCTTGAAGATTCTCTCCCTCTCCCCCTGCACACGTTATGCGCGCACGCTCTCTGTCTCTCTCTCTAAAATAAATAAATAAATCTTTTTTAAAAAACCCAAAACACCAGTCATACTGGGTTAGGGCCCACCCTAATAACCTCACCTTAACTAAATGCATCCACAACAGCCTTATTTCCAAATAAGGTGACCTTGGAAGGTACTGGGGGTTAGGGCTTCAGTGTATGAATTTTAGGGGGACCCAGTTCGACCCATAACCCCTGCCCTTAGAGTGCTTCCATTCTGCTGGGGAGATATTTAATAAACAACATAAATACATGAAGTACATAGTATGTTAAATAATATTAAGTGCCAAGGAAAAACTAAAGCAGGGAAAGAAAATGGGAGGGGTCTGGGGGTGACACTGTAGATGAGACAGCTAGAGAAGTTCCCACTGAGGAAGGGGCTCTTGAAGTAAGACCTGAAGGAAGTTGTAGTGGGAGCTGTGCTGGCCATGGGTCCTGATCCGTCCCTGCCTCCGGTCCCGGTCTGGGGAGTGTCTCCTAATCCCTGTCCTACCAGCCCCAGGAGCTCGAGTCCCTGCCCCAAGCCTAGCTCCAGCAATGCAGGCTTCCCAGAGGGGTGGACCCACCACCCTGTCCGCCTTCCAGTGCCCACAGCACGCTTCCCAAATCTTGCCCCATTGTTCTCCAACTGAACCTACCACCGTCCCCAAAGCCCTCACCTCCTGCTCTGCAGAGATGAAGCCCACCTCCTGGGTGAGCACCTTGGACCCACCTTTGCTTTCACCGAGATTCCTCTGCCTCTCTGACCTTTGTCACCTCTCAGTCTCTGGTGGAAGCGGCCCCTTCCCCTACAGCCAGACCCAGAGCCCTCCTCCCTGGGGACTCTTAATACCCACCCCCCCAGGGTCTTCACACCATCACAGGGCGCTTGTGTTCCCGAGTCAACAACCCCATTCAGATCTGCATTTAAACACAGCTCTGCTTCCCCGCACTGGCCTTGCTTTCTCAAGCAAACCTTCCGCCAGAGAAGTCCTCAACAAGCTCCAGGGTTGTGTTTTAGTTACTCCTTTTCAAAAAATGTGTGTTTCTGAAAATTACAAAAGTAGTACGTGTTTTTTGGAAAAGCCCCCAAACACCTGAGTCCTCCAAGTGCAAAGACAACGTGTCCCCACTCTGTTTCCATTGTTGCTCTTTGAATGTCTGTCATCTGCTTCTTCCTCTCCCCTCCTCCCCCAAGGGTCCTGCAGGGGCTTCTTTTCTATTAAAGTCAATGGACATTTCCAGCTCTGACCAAAATTCAACGTCCCCGCGAGGCCTGCTCTCTGTGCAAGCAGTGACCACCTAGCAGAGACCCGGAGCAGGTCGCCTGCATTCACCCTGGCTGCCCATACTGCAGTCCCTGCGGCCCCCCAGGGCGGAGCCGGGAAGTGGGGGCCCCCCTTACTCCGCACCCCCAGGGCCTAGCCCTGCGGCTCCAGGAAGGGGAAGGCAGGGGGCGTTCTGCCCGCAGGGCTGCAGAGGGGCAAGGCTGGCACACTGGGCTCCGGAAACATGCTCCGGTGACTGAGCAGGACACAGCTGAGCAGTCCCACCTTTCCCATGCTCCTAACTTGAAGCCACCTGACCGCCCTGCGCGACCTGGAGTGTCCTACCCTGCACAGCGTTTGTAGGACCGAGATCTGCTCCTGCAGGATGCGGAGGGCGGGGGTGCCCGCAGTTATTACGTTTTACTGGTTCATCGTGTTACGTGTGAATCCGACTGCCTCCCGTCCCATGGCTGGAAGGGGGCAGGTGCTCTCCACTATTCCCCAGGACACTTTGGTGTTTTATTCTTGGACCAAAAATATCCCCAGGTGACCCGATAACATCCCAAAGTTCTGTTCCTCCCTCTCCTAATCTGGAGTTATTCAGTCAACTGGTTTACTTAGCAAGGCAGACGCACAATCAATGTCGCAACATGCACATTTTATCATAGATTTCCTCCACGGAATCCTCCCCCCGGTGACTCACGCCCACAGTCGCTGCGATGGCAGCTGGCTCCCGAGTCCCCCTCACCCCCAGGGCTGCAAGAAGGTTGCAGGGATAGGCTCCCCTGTGAGACCTGGCTTCTGGTTTCTTTGTTAGCACAGACCTCCCGTCCCTCCGTCATCCTCACTGACAGTATTAGTTAAGCACCCGTTTGATGGGAGGACTAGAAAAGCATTCCAGCTTGGCCCTGCTCTGAAAAGCTGCAGCTATTGTTGATGAGGACCCCACAGAGAGCAGGCCCTCAATCCCATCCTTGAATTGAGGTAGTTGTGCCGACAGCCTGCCTCTGTTGAGGGGAGCAGCTGGACTGGAGTCTATGACGCAAAACTGGACGCATGCTGGTCAGGCAGGGGCTGCTTTTGCCAGCTGACCGGATGTGTGGGCCATGGAACGGGTCGCTATAAGCCTCATTCAAACCTAACAACACATGTGTGTCAGGTGAGAGGCACCGGATCATTGTTGTCTGGTCCTATATGGCCAAGGGGCTCCGGTGGTCCCCGTACTCCCTGGCAGGACCATGTCGCCCAACACGCACCACAGAGGATGCAGCATGACAACTGTTTTCACATCACCTAATTGTCTTGCTCTCTATCGAGAATAGTTTGTCACCACTTACCATGGCAGTCTCCGTCCTTGAGCCCCAGACTCCTGGGCCCTTCTCTAGGTGGTCACGGGAATGGCCCCACTTCTGAACTGTATCAGTCTATTTTTCTAAGATGTTTTCCCTAAATGCCCAAAATATCTCATACTAGACTGTTTCTTTTTTCCCCAAACCAGCAGTCTTAGGGCCCTTTGCTTTAGCATCCCCTACTCTAGCCCACCCTGCTAAAAGAGAAGGGTCCTACAAATGTGGGTGTGGTACCATACTGGGAGGTTCTTAGAGCCATTCACCAATGTTTGTGTCTATTCTTGTGTCTAGACACTTCCATTTTCTACCCCCTCCTTCCCCACGACCACTTGGTCCTAGCAGACCACCTGACTCTGCAGTGTTAGGGTCTCCTCAAAGCTCTTCCCTCCGTGACCATAGCAATCCCTCCCCTAGCAATCCCATGTCCCTGGCTTTGCCCATACCAAGGGCTCCTGAGGGAAGCGTTAAAGTCTCAGCCATAGTGCCCCCTGGGTCACGCCACTGGAGGTCCCTCAAGCATCTTGGGACTCTTCCTGGGCCACACTGAACTCACATTCTTCTCCCACAAATTAGCTCTTCCTTCTGCCCTCCTTAAGTTGAATGACATCACCCACCTCCCCAGGAACCCAAGCTAGAGACTGAAGCCTTCTGCTCACCATACTCCCCCCAGATCTCCCAGCACTGCTACTCCTCTCCGTTCCCCATCCATTCCCACTACCACAGCAGGTCTCTCCTCAGGATGCCAGTCTGGTTTTGCCCCAGAACCCCAACTTGACGGTGACCATGGCACACGGTGGCAGACACAACCGTTAGGCTTAAAGTTGACACATCTAGTTCAAAATCCCAGTTAGCACCAACCTTGTGACTCAGTCATTCATTCTGGGGTACGCACCCAGCCCAAACGGGTACCTGTGCCCAGTAAGACGAGCCTGGGCCATTCACAGAAGGTTCATTCATCATGGGAAAGACAAGGGAGGAGGAGGAGGAAGAGGAGAAAGAGACAAGAATTAGAAGAAGAAGAGAAAACAAATGTTTACCAACAAGAGATTGGATAACTTCGCCATGGTATACTCATACAAGGGGAGACCATAATGCCAGGAAAATGGATGAACTATGCTACACTCCGCAACAGGAGTAAATGTCCCCCACATAATGTTGGCCGAAAGAAGCCAAACAGCAGAACACACGTTGTATGATTCCATTTATACAAAGTTGAACATCAGGCAAAGCTAATGTTTAAACACACACACACACACACACACACACACACACACACACACACAGACCCAAAATGGTGTCACTTAAGCCAAGTCACCAAATCCGGACTTAATACCTAAACTACCTGCGGTTTCAACTTCCCCTTGAAATGCAGTCTGACCAGGTCAGTCAGGAATTGTCTGGTCAGCACCCGTGAAAAAACCTGTCACCTGCGCCTTCTCCGTCCCCAGCCCCCACCCATCACAAGGCTGATGAGATCATCTGTGTAATAAGACCCCCACCCTCCTCCCTTTCCCTTAAGGGGGGGTGATCTTACCTGAATCAATCCTTTCTTTTGCTAATAACTTTCTATAAAAACCTTCCATTTTGTAGGACTCCTTGGCGCTCTCCCCCACTTGCTGGATGGAATCCCACCTGATTCATGAGTCATTTAATAAAACCAATTAGATCTTCACACTTACTTTGTTGAATTTCATTTTTTGAACATGAGCTCTTTTGCTAGAAATCTGAATAATTTGGGGAGGAGGTGGGACAGTGATGGGGAAGAGGTCAAGGAGGTGAGTGGGACTCTTGAAATGTCATGTCCTATTTGTTGTCCTGAGAGATGGTTGCACAGAGGGGTTCCCCTTGAGATAACTCATCCTTCTATACCCTTACAATTTTTCTCAACATACCCCACACTGCAATGAATTTCTTAAAAACTGTTTAGCTTGGGCAAGTAATTTCACCTCTCCAGGACTAGATATCCTTCTCTGGGGATAATAACACCTGCCTTACAAGGCTGAGGAAAACGTTACATGGAAGAGCTTTAACGTGAAAATTAACTGAATAAGCACTCAATTACTATTAGCTGTTCTTATACATTGGCCTGCAGTAAACCTTCCTGGAGGGAAAGATAAATCAAGAGCCCAGCTCTCTCCCACCCTCAAAATTATTTTAATCCCTGAAGCTGAAGGCTACCCTCCGGAGGAGAGACCACTCCCCTTCCAACCTCCCACCGAGAATGGAATGCCTGCCTCCACCCCACCCAGTGGGGCGAGGAGAGGCCTCTCCAGGGCTCCAGATCCCCTCAGGATCTGGAATTTGGGACTGTTTGTAGCTTTACTCATGTTTTAGACGTTTCTTCTTGGCTCAGGAGCTTAACCATTATTAACATCATTGTTGACCCCAAATTCCCCAGGGCCAGATCACCAATTGGAATGCCTACCCAGTGTGTCCCTCAAACCTACTGCTGCACATTTTAACCCAAAGAATGACATTGGCCATGAAGAATGTGCCCAGTAGCTCCCAACCCCCAGCTAGCCCACCCGGATACGCACTCTTCTTCAAGACCAGCCTGCTCTGGGGGACTTTATTAACGTAATGCCCAGGCAAGGAAAGACGCGAGTTTTCCTTGACTAGTAGAAGAGTCTTTTCAGCTAGTGTTTAACCTCTTTGTGCTTCAGTTTCTCTGTTTATAAAGACGGGAATAGTAATAGTGCATTCTTCACAGTTCTGTTAATGAGAATTAAATGAGCTAATTTATGTAAAATGCTTACAACAGAGCCTGGTACATAATAAGCATTACATAAGTGTTAGAATTGGCATTCCCGTTGTTCTTGAGAACACAACACATTGTTCAGTGTAACTGTTGTGAAGGATGAGCCCTGGTTTTCCTCTGCTCAAACTAGCCTCCAGTTATACCCCCCATTCCAGAAAAAAAACAGAGTGGAGCATGGGGAGAGTACTAGCCCCCTGAGACCAAGGCTTGATTCTGGAAGATCACAAAGTGAAGCAGTGAAGAGGGGAAAGAGGTTAGGCAGGATACCATCATCATACCATCCAAACCCCCAGTGCCTTAGGTGCCGCAAAGCCCAGGGATTGGTGGACCCATCTTGGGCCATCTCCACGAAGCCCATGGCCCCTTGAGCCCGCCCCTCTTTAACACAACAACTGGTAGCCCTTCCACACCAAACGCCCTTCTCCAGCAGTGCCATGAAACACAGTCAATCCAATCTGCCTGCGTTCTCCCCTTGTGGCCTGGGACAGGAACACGGCATTCACAAGCATGGGAAAGCTTCCAGAAATGTACAGACTACTGCAACCCCAGGCCTGATCTGGAGTGGCCAGCTCCCTTCCACCATGATATGTGGACGCCCCATTGGACTTTTACCCTCGGCTTTCAGTGGGGCAATTCAGCCTCTTGGAACCTTCCTCGAGCCCCTGTCCATCCCTTCCTGGGGCACGCCTGATGTTTCCTGCCACAGGGGCTACTCCCTAGTCCTGAGCTTAGAAGAGCCACCCAAGGTACGGCCATGCATATTCCCTGGTCTCAGTGAGTATTTACATCTTTGAAACCTTCCAAACCTGAGATCCATTTCTCTGACTTCAACTCTTTCCAGTGAATGCCATGAAACATTGAAAATCTAACTTTACATGGCTCATGGTTTCTCTTCAGTCAGAACCCATTCTTAGTAAGCACAGCTTTGCTTCTGGTTGTCCTTGGAAGCTGACACATACTTCGCCACCGACCTATGGGATTCCACCAGACCTGGTCTGTAATTAAATGAGATAGTACCATGCATGCTGTCTTTTTACTAGCTCTTTCTACTTAAGAATAGGATGTAAATATCTTGACATGCTGTTATAGGTTGAACTCTGTCCCCCAAAGAGATATGTTGCAGTCCTAACTCCCAGCACCTCAGAATATAACCTTATTTGGAAATAGGGTCATTGCAGGTATAAATAGCTGTTGTGGTGTTTTTTTGTTTTGTTTTGTTTTGTTTTTAAGATTTTATTTTTAAGTGATCTCTACACCCAATGTGGGGCTCGAACTTACAACCCGGAGATCAAGAGTCACATGCTCTTCCAGCTAAACCAGCCAGGTGCCCCAGATATAATTAGTTAAATTAAGATGAGGTCATACTGGAGTAGGTTGGACGTTAATCCAATAGACAGGAGTCCTTTCAAGAAAAGAAGAGAAACACACAAGGAGAAGTCCGTGTGAAGACAGAGGGCTAGCTGGCAACAAGCAGAAGCTGGGAGAGGTGAGGAGGGATCCTCTCCAGGTTTCAGACACAACATGTCTCCTCTGACACCCTGATTTCAGACTTCTGGCCTCCGGAAGTGGGTGGCAATACATTTTTGTTTTTTAAGCTACCTGGTTTGTGGTACTTTTTATAGCAGCCAGAGCAAAATGGCACACATGCTAATGACTACTAATCTACCAATTTATTTTTAAGATTTATTTATTTATTTGAGAAAGCGAAAGCACGTGGGGGGGAGGGGCAGAGAGGGAGGGAGAGCGAGAATCTCAAGCAGACTAGGTGTCAAGCGTGGAGCCCAAGCAGGGCACGATCCCATGACCCCAAGAACATGACCTGAGTCAAAACCAAAAATCAGACGCTCAATGGACTGAGCCACCCAGGCGCCCCAAACCTACAAATTTCTTAATGGTTATATAGCATTGAATTACACAGTCACACCATAATTTACTTAAACAATCCAATGTTGATGAGCCCTTAATTTATTTCTAGTGGGAAAGTGCAAAGTACATCCTTCATAAATATATCTTTACATCTTTAAAGTTATTACTAAAAGTGGAATTATTTATATACTTTTCAACACTTTTGAAAATTTAAACTAAATCACCTACCAGAGAAGGGAATAGAAAAATGTATAAATAGAAACAATGTTAACCAAATCAATTGCCCATTTCCAAAAAATAAGATCAAAAAGAAATGTTTTATCCGATAACTTTCCTAATTCATAAGAGCTGGTTTTCTAGCTGTCTACATGCTGCTGTGCAGTAAGAAGCAATTGGAGAAAAAAAAAAAAGCTTTAGACACCTGAATTCAGCAGCAAAAGAGGAAGAGACTGGAAAAAGCGGGAACAGAATCTCAATGACGCTACTGGAAATCACTGCACGGTACTGAATAGTGGTCACATTGGATCAGCGAGCATTGTCTTTTTAAAAGGCAAGAGATGGTGAAGGCGTTCATAGGGACGGGGGGTCAGTTACTCCCCGAGAGTGAACTCACACCAGAGCCACTGAGGACAGTAGGCCTTTGGATGGGGAAAGGTGGGCTGGGTTCACGAGAAAGCATTTGTAACAGGTGCACACGCCCCAGGTGACGGCTCCAACCACTGGGTGTGCAGGAAAACGACGCTAAGAAGACATCTCCTGGGAGGCGGAACAGGTGTTGAGGGGAAGGCCAAGGTGGCTTCAGGTGGCCTTGACCTACGTCAGCGGTTTGCCTGGGGCTGGCCCAAGGCCCATGGAAGGGGAAGGGAATTCCCTCGTGCACTCTTTTTCCTTCCTTGTCATTCTAGATCATTTTGTAAAAAGTAAAATGGTGACTCTCATGCAGATACAAAAATGAATGCTTGTTAAAGATTTTATTCCATGAACGAAGAAACCAGGCAGATGCTCCAACCCGTTTAAAAGAGAATCTGAAGACCAGATGAGTTATAGATCAGGAATATTGAAACTGGTGCAAAGAAAGGCCACGCTGGTTTTTCCCACATCGGAGGGAGACAAGTCAATGGAGCCTCTCCTGAACAGGACAGATTCGTGCGGTGTTGCTATCAGTGTCCCCCCACAATCCGTGTCTACCCAGAATCTGTTAGTGGGACCTGATTTGGAAGCAGGGTCTTTGCAGAGGTCATCAAGTTATGATGAGGTCATCCTGGATGAAGGTGGAGCCTAAATCCAATATGACTGTTGTCCCTATAGGAAGAGGGACATTCGGACACAGAAACCCCGACACTGGGAGAAGGCCACGTGAGGATGGAGGCCAGATTGGGCGGGATACACCTCCAAGCCACGGACCAGCAAGCACAGGCCTCCAGCAACTGCTTGAAGCTGGAAGGGGCGAGGAGGGATTCTCTCCTGGAATCTTTAGAGAGAGCACAGCCCTGCTGACCCCTTGATTTCAGACTGCTGGCCTCCAAAACTGTGAGACCAACGATTCTGTTGCTCTAAGCCCCTCAGTTCGTGGCACTTTGTTACGGCAGGCCCAGGAAGCTGACACAGTCCCCCACAACTTACTGAGACCAAAAATTGCTCCAAGCCAACGCGAGAGGCTACACCCAGACAACAGGGAAGGTTGCTGTAGGTAGAAAACGTGTAGTTTCTCACTGAAGCAAGGACTTCCCACATCATTAGAATTCAGTGATTCAGCAAGACTTGAACTTGAAGACATGCTGGTCAGTTTATCTGCATGAGTCCACATAGGTCATAAGTCACTTGATGACTATAATTCAATTTACCCATAGAGGACATTGCTGAGCCACCATTTATTACCTTCTGCTTAATGGAGATAGGAGTCCATGTTCCAAATACACGACTGACAAACAGCATTTAATGCACGTCTTCGTCCGTAACCAGAGAACTGCCTCTTTTAATGTTTCCGTCTCACGTGCACTTAAGCAAATCAGTGTAGCTGAGATGCACAATATAACTCTTGCTTCTCTGAGATCATTGCTCCTTTCGCGCTGAGCACTCTGTATGGGAGTGTTTGGTAGGAGAGGACGTCAGAATACAGATGGCAGGAGTGGGGAAATTAAAAATGCATACTTATTTTATATACAAACTACAGAGAATAAATAACAAGCCTCCTGAACGGTGGGGATGAGCAGAAAACAAAGCAAGGAAGCCCTGAGAGGAAACTCACGTATTCATATAATATGTTGTGTTCGCCCGGTCTCTAAAAACTTAATTCATTCTTTTTCCTGCTACACAGTATAGGAGCTTTCCGTTTTAACACGAATAGACATATATCTTAAAAATAACATTGGATTACATAATCATAATTATGTACTGCGATAACACATAAAAATAGACCCTGGGACCGTCTTCTGTCTGTACAGGTCCACCCTTGTCCTGATAAGGCGACATCAGACCATTGTCGAGTGAGAGGATTTAAATCTTGCCTCGGTGCCATTGGACGTGGTGGGCTCAGGTCAAGGGCAGGACTGGGGAACCGAAGGTGGTCTCAGCGCTGTGGGCGTCCGACATTCTGGCGTCTGGACCAGGCACCACACCACACCGTCAGCATGCCCAAGCGCAGGGACAGGTGTTTGTGTCAAAACCTTGCATTTTTACTCCTTTCCCTTTTGGGCAGTGGAAGATGGCATCACAAGTGTTTGACCATGTCGTATAAGGATTCACGCAAAAGGATGGAGTATTTTTTCCCCAGTATGTTGGATTTCCATAAATCTTGTGCAATTATGTCCAAAATTCTTGATTTAAATGATATTTTGGGGAAAACATATTAAGAGGACTTCCTGAATGTTTATACACTTGTTTTTTCTGCAGAAGGACATTTTCTGCTGCAGGTAAGACTGGACAGAACTAGAACATCATACCAGGAACCTACAAAGCGTGGAAGGTTTCGCGTGACTCAGCTTTTTCCATTCCCCAAACTGAAGCGACAACAGCAGCAGCAAAGTCAGCCTTTCGCGGTGGAGACACTCCCGTGAACATTTGCCTCCTGCGAACTGCCAAAGTTGTCATCGGAGAAGGATCTAAGAAAAAAAAAATTAGAGTGTTGTTTACGCTAGTCCAATTTTTCAATCAAATAATGATTAGCTGAATTTGCTTAGGACATCAAACTTCAAGATTTGCAAAACATTGATTTAGTGCCCCTCTCTTCCCTATTACTCATGATGAATAAACCAATCGAGGAAATGGAGCCTCCTCGTACGATCAGGCACCAGGGCTCAAGACACTGGTGGACAAGAAATGCGGTTTGCTCAGGTCTTAGAGAAAGCTGGTGATATTTTTGAAGCAGAGTGAAAATTCTTCCAAGTAAATTAGCCAAATAGGAAAAAAGTGTTAATGGGGTTCTGCGCTGCTGGTTCTCCAGAATTGCTGGGCTTCTCAGATACGGAGTGAAAATTAAAGGAAAACACTCATTTCTAGAACACACTGGGTCATGCCTCCTCAGCAGTACCTTTCAGCACACTGTCCAGGAATTGATAAGAAAACCTCGAGTAACGGTAATCAATTATATGAAAAGCTATGCGTCAGCCCCCAGATGATTCACTTTGCGCTGCCTGAAGATCTGAATGCCAATGTGTCCCACTGAGGTTTGTTGATTGGCAAAGTGAAATACACATTTTCATGGGCTGCAAGAGGCAGGTGTCCTATTTTTGAAATACTAGAGAAAAGATAGCTATAAACTTCCTAAGATGATATCTTTCAACAGGCTTTATCATATTTGACAACTATATTTGGAAGTTTGAATATAAACTTCCTCTTATTAAGACAGTTAGTGCCAAATCAAGCCAAGGATGCTGGGAATCTTTGCTAAAGTTGTCTTTTTATACCTCTTTTTTTTTAACTGAAAACTTTCAGAGACAAAGTTCTTGAAAAGAATTTCATGAATTTCAAGAGTTTCAAAAAATGAATTTGTATCTAGGGTGTGTATGGGCTGAATTTAGGGACTATTTTCTAGACGGCATGACTGAAAAATCTCTTTTCAGAGCTTATCAATAAACTCCCTTTCCCCCTAATATTTCATCTGTGCCAGAAAACATGTCCAAGAAGAAATTTTGAAATTTGAGCTTTTACCAAAAATAACTTCCAGAAAATCACTGCAGAGCAGAGGTCCCTGTAGGGGGTCTGGTGGGAGCATCTGCTGACATTTCCCCCTTCCTAAGGGTAACCAGATTTTCATTCGGGTGCACCCCCTCTGCCCTGGGAAAGCCCAGAGTTTGGGGGGAAGGTGATACCACCCCCCCATTCCAGGGGCTGGGCTGCCTTAGGCACATCTGCGCCCCACAGTGCCTGTCACATCATTGGTCCAGGGATAATGGTGAGATGGGAACTGTCCAGTCACGTGACCCTCACACTTGGGAGATTGGCGGACAGACCCGCTCTGTCTCCCACTGGATGTTAAGGAGGAAGTAGGTGGCTTTGACCTCTACAAGTCCACAAGGGGAACACGCCTCACAACCAAACTACCTATACAAAAGGAGTAGCAAGAAGGCAACCCGGCTTTCCATATCACGTAACTGGCCATCTGTCCACCTTCTGGGAAATCTGCCCACCTCCGGCTTCTATTACGGCAGCCAGTGAGTCCCTGTGTCATTTAAAGTGGATTTCTAATTGGCTGCCACATCGAGTATCTTTGCCGAACTGAATCTGGGGCCAGGAGGTAGGTGTGGCAAATAACAAAAAATTCCTAAAATGTTGAACTTCTTGGAGAACAGGGAGGACGCCATTAGCAGAGCTTTGAAACTGGCAGCTCTTGCTACGTGTTTGCAAAATGGTTCATTAAACCGTGTTCAGTAACATCTTAGGAAATAGGCCACGCGCCTACCAAGATAGTACTAGGGTCTTGGTGCAAAATGTTCTGGAACGTGTTAGCTAATTCTTGTGATCTTTTGCAAGATTTAAAACAAAAAACAAGGGGCGCCTGGGTGGCACAGCGGTTAAGCGTCTGCCTTCAGCTCAGGGCGTGATCCCGGCGTTCTGGGATCGAGCCCCACATTGGTCTCCTCCGCTGGGAGCCTGCTTCTTCCTCTCCCACTCCCCCTGCTTGTGTTCCCTCTTTCGCTGGCGGTCTCTCTCTCTCTGTCAGATAAATAAATAAATAAATCTATTAAAAAAAAAAAACCAAAAAACCTAACTTGGGTTGAAGGGGGCTCAAGTATACTCAGAGCCCACAGTCCCTACTCATCACAACAGGGTCTTAACCGATACAATCACTTTGGAGACTTTCTAGGTAAAATATCTCACCTTACACTGAGGGAGAAGACATCCTCACAGTTACCAACTTCTACCCACATGTGCTTGATTATTCCTCACTACAGACTTTGAAAACCGAACAGTGCAACAGGCTGATGCTGACAGGTGGTGAGTTCTACCCTCCTTTTTAGGAAGGACAAACGTAAGCCCCAAGCTCACTCGATGTTTCTCTGAGCTGACGATATTTTTAAATGTATCTTTAAAGAAAAAAAAAAAAACATTTCCTGCTATTATTACCATTGCAATCATTTGGTTTCAACCATGTTATTTGTTTTGAAAATTTCAAATAGCATTAAAGGGAAGCACATAGTTTGGGGTGTTTTTTGTGTTTTTTTCTCAAAACAGGGATAGATTTTGAAGTATGAGAATATCCTGCCAATCTGAAAGCAGAGAAACTAAAGCTGCTTGGGTATATTGTCAAAGGGAGCCCAACCGAAAATAATTGAGAGATCATAGAACAGTAATGTCTGACGCAGGAAGGAAGGAGGAATTTGATTTACAAAAAACAAAATCACTTGAACTTTTATAGAACTTGTCTGCTTTGAAAGGCAAGAGTAATTGAACTGATTCCACTTATATCCACCTTCCTGCCAAAATTTCAAAGCATGTTTTTTTTCTAATGATGATAATACGCGTTCCTTGCCTTTCTGTAGCTCCAGGGGACTCAGAGCATATTGCAAATATTATCTCATTAGCCCCGATTCTGTCCCCAGATACTTCACACACATTATCCTGCCTTTCTAAAATGATCGAAACTCAAAATGGAAAATGACACCATATCTCCTGCAGCTCTTTCTTTTTTTTCCATGTCGCACGTAAATATGGGTATGCATGTCCTGCTCTAGGTTCTTAGTTGCAGACTACAGAATTCTCACTGCAGCTAGCTTCAGCAGAAAATGGCTTTAGTAAAAGATATTGAATAGCTCACCAAAATGGAGAGCTAGGGATTCTGGTTCTCAGGCTGGCCGTCCCAAATCTCACGGACACAGGTGTGTTGTCATTTTTGGTTTTTGTTTTGTTTTGTTTTTGGTAGATGTCATGTTTTTAGAACAGTTTTAGATTTACAGAATATTGAGCGGATAGTACAAAGAGTTCCTCTATGCCCTACACCTAGCTTCCCCTATTATTAATAGCGATCATTAGTGCAGTACATTTGCTATAAATAATGAACCAGTATTGGTACGTTATTATTAACCGAAGTCTAGATTATTCAGATCTCTTTAGTTTTCACCTAATATTCACTTTCTGTCACGGGATCCCATCCAGGATCCACACTGCCTTTAGTTGTCATGTCTCATTAGGCTCCTCTTGGCTGTGACAGTTTCTCAGACTTTCTGTGTTTTTGATGACCTTGACAGTTTTGAGGAGTTATGTCAGGAATATTGTAGAATGCTTTTCTGTCAGAATTTGCCTGGTGTTTTTCTCATCGTAGATGAAGACCATGGATTTTGGGAGAAAGACCATCAAGGTAAAGTCCATATTCATCGCACACCCTATCAAGGGCCCACATTATCAACAGGACTTATCATTGCTGATGTTGACTTTGATTGTTTGGCCAAGGTGACATTGGCTTTTCTCAACATAATGTTACCTTTCCCCCGCTTCCGCTGCGCACCAACAGACTTTTATTTTGTCTAGTTCCAGAGTAACAGATCAGAGAACCACTGGAGATAACATGTCAGCGATCGCTAACACAGCCTCAGGGACTCCTGGTCCCTTCTCTTCCCCTGCGGCCTCCTTCCCGTGCTTCTTCTGATGGAAGGCTCACATCCTATCTCCGCCCTCCGCCCATCCTCCTAGCCCCCTTGCACTGCCCTGCACATAAGGGCCATTTTATCAATCTTTACGGACTTGGAACAGAAACGGATTTCACCTGATAGTTAATAAAACGGTTCCTGGGATGCTGGTAGGCGAGGGAGCGGAAGGGCCGCAGGAGCGGAGAGTGGCCTAGCTGGGAATCACCCACCCACACGGGTGGGCAGGCCCTGGAGCTCTGATCATACAGGGAGCCCTGTCCCATTACAAATTTTATTTTATTTATTTATTTTTAAAGATTTTATTTATTTACTTGAGAGAGAGGGAGCATGAGCCTGGGGAGGGGCAGGGGGAGCGGGAGAAGCAGACTCCCAACGCTGGGCTCAATCCCGGGGCTCTGTCCCAAGACCCCGAGATCATAACCTGAGCTGAAGTCAGATGCTTAACTGACTGAGCCACCCAGGCACCCCACATTACGAATTTTAAAATCCTGCGTGGCAGAAACTGATTCAGTTACATGAGTTTTTCTTTTCCCTCAAGGGGCAGAGGCTCTCCCAGGCCCCTCAAGTTAGGGGATGGGGTTTGTTGTCACAGAGGTAATAGGGTCCAGAATTTCCTGAAGGTTCGAGCCATGATATGTGTGGGCCAGGCCCGGGCAACCCTGGAAGTGGACGTCCCGAGGATCCAGGGCATGGTGACCCGGGCTCAAGGCGTGTCTGCGGCAGGTCAGGCCACCTCGGTCTGCTCTTTGCATGGCTGTCCACAGTGCTGGCTTCCTTCCTTGAGACCCCGCATCCTTCATCTGATTCATCTTCTCTTCCACTCGCAGATCTCTGATGAGCGTGTGGTCCACCATGGCCTCTGCTCCACCTGCTGGGGTGACTTCAGCCTTACCCTTTGCTCCTACTTGATGAATTCAAGAAACAGGAAGCTGATGGGCCCAGTCCTCTCCTTGGGCAAGACCCTCTGTGCCGGTCCATTTTGCAGGCTGCCATGGGGATTTCTCTTGGGCCGGCAGTCCACCCAGCCCCGGCCAACTCAGCTGAGGCCCACAAAGTGGCCAGCAGGGCCTGGAAGAGGGGCAAGTTCCCCGAGACAGGCTGTAGCAGGCCTCACAGCGTTTCCATGTCAACCCAAAGACATGAAAAAACACACTTGCCTAATTTGCAGCGGAAGCACAGCCGGCCAGGTCTCAGATCCTGTAGAGAAATCGGGATGGTGGCCTCCAACCAGCGTGGTGCGACAGGATGAGGACCTGCCCGAAATGCCCTAGCGCCAGTCATGTCCGCTGCAAAGGTAACCTGGTCACCCCGCTTCCCCAGACACGGCTGTCATAAAGTCACCGTGAGCCAATCATTAACAGTGTCCTTCTCCAGACCGGATGTTACCAGGTTATTTTAAATGCGTTGTCTATGTGTCCCTGGGTGTCAAGGGGGAGGGGGACACAGCAGTCGCAAAGCCCATGTGCACAGGGCCTCCTGGGAAGCAGCACGACATAAAAAGCAGTAAGGGATTAAATAGCAGGCAGTGCAGCTGTGGCTTGTCTGCCTCTGCCTCGGCGCTCCGGCACCCCCTTGCCTGCCAGAAGTCCCACGGGCGTGGGAGGCGTGGGGACTCTCTCTCTGTTCCTTTCCACCTTGCACAGCATGTTCTTCCACCAAGTGGTTTATTCTCGTCTTAGAAGCAGGGCTTCATGGTGGGTGTGGCGATGGAGTCTGTGCACCCGCCACCTGCTCGCTCCTAGGAGAGCTGCCTGGGGTGCCCTGAGAGCAGCCAGCTGTCCCAGGTGAGGTGGGAACAGCAGAGCTCCCGACCCTGTCCGGGGGCCGTCCAGCGTGTCCACACACACACACACAGACACACACACGTGCTTGGATGCAAGACCACTGGCCAGTCAGTGCTTTCTTCTCCATTACGCTCCTTCTGGAATGTTCTCATGGCCATCACCTGGTCTCGGCCCCTCTGTACTGGACTTCTAGGATTTGGGCTCTTCCCATGAAAACTTCTACCTCCTGAAGGTCGTCATTAAACAATGAAGACTAAAAGGAAGGGTCAAGAATAGGGCCTGATATGGGCAACACCTCAATTCTCCAGCTGGACCCCAGAGTTCTCTCTAACTTAGCCCAGCTCACAGCACTGGCTTCCCCTTCCCCTTCTCCTCCCCCTCCCCTCTCCTCCTCTCCCCACTCCCCCTTCCCTCTCCTCGTGTAGCTGCTCCAGCCAAACACCCTGAGTCACAAGCATCTGAACACATTCCCTCCACCTGGAATTTTCCCCTTCTAGGCTTGGCCACCCAAACCTCCCTCCTCTCAGCCCAGCTTAGGGCCCAGGACAGGCATGGAGGGGGCAAGAAGAGGCTGAGCTCAGTTGAGTTTTCCTGCTGATGATGGTAGGGCCTCCAGGAAGGCCGGCCAGCAGGTGGGCAGCGCTCTGTGGTGGGGGGAGGGGGCAGCACGACAGTCCCTGGGAAGTGGATGTCTTCACCAGAGCAGCTCCGCGACCCCGACGCCTCTGCGCCCGGCTGGCAGCCAGACCTCTGGGAGAGCCTGGCTTGGGCCTTCTCGGAGAGGACGGATTCGGATTCACCCCTCTGTCTGCGGCTTGAGCAGGCCCCATCGTGCACACGTCTGTTTTACAAAGACAAAGGAGACGTATCAACAGGGAGGGAGGTGCGTGCCTTTTGGTTAGTTTGGTCTGACACGTGACATCTTCAACTAGCGGTCACAAGAGCTCTTCCTTTTGGACACCGGCATCCCCACTGGCCGAGGGCCCTCTCCCACGGGGGAGGGGGGGCTGCCTGGCAACAGTGATGATTCTAGGTCCTCTTCATGCTGGGTTTGTCCAGTCCGGGATGAACAGATAGTAGACATTTCAGGAATGTGACTTAGTGAGACCTGATCTAAGTTTGGAAGGGGATTTCATGTTTCGGGGACTTTTTTTTTTTTTTTTTTAAATAATACCAGTATACCAGCCACCGGGAAGTCCCGCAAAACACATTTCAGGAGGCTGACATGAATCAAAAATTATTTAAGATTGCCACCAGGTCGTGACTAATTGTCAAACAAGGCAGTTCTCCCAATTGAAGGCGAGATAAGCTAAGAAGTATCTTTTCAGATATTCTGGCTGCGTTTGCTTCCCTTAGAGCCTGGAAAGTAAAAATAAAATCAAGTCTGATCTGGCTATTAATAAAATGTTTAAGCTTGAAAGCAATACAATGGGACAGGTGGGGTCAATGAGAAATTGCTCACCTTAGATTCAGCACCTCAGTGTGGGCAACTCTCTGAAAGGAGGCAGGTTCAGGAGGCCTCCCGGATGAGGACGAAGACAGAGGGAGTCAGCAGGGACTGGGGCTGGGGGAAGACCACTTCCAAAGGGGCGTAATGATCCAGGGGAGTCTTCAAGTGCTGGATCTGTTCTGGGTCCTGATGATGGGGGTAGTTACACATGTGATAAAAATCATAGACCTGTATATGAAATAAATCATGTAACAGTCTAAGTTGTATCACGTTATATAATTACGATACTACATATAAATGTGTATTATATGATTTATAAATTATACTATATAATACTCTACGTAAATATATAATTATACTATGTAATTATTGCACTATGTGCAGTGTTCTGTTACCGCATTCCGTAAGTCTACGGTAGAGAGCACACCCGGTGTACACTGCAGTGAGCTGGCTTAGAAAGAGAAGACATTCAAGGCAGAGGGTGGGTAGTGACAGGATGGGCGCCTTTCCTGAGAGTGGATCACCTCACCCGCAGGACGGCTGGGTTGGTGCTAGATTTGCCTCTGGACAGCCCCACATCACCTTGTCCCCTGAGAGGAACAGAAGGAAGCTCGCAAGCATCTCCCTGGTCCTGCCATTGTGGTTCTGTGGCCTCCTGTCCCCACTCTTGGACAGGGACATTCACAGGCCCGTGTCTCCAGGGACAGGGTGGCCTCAAGTGTCCCGCTGGCTGGGGCAGGACTGGGCCAAAGCTTTGCTTCCCGCACAGCATGTCTGGTCTGCTAGCCACGACCCACCTCGCAGCCCAGGAGGCCCTGCTCCTAGTTAGGATGGGGCCAGCTAATCATCTCAGGGTCCTGGCACAGCTCTGGACCCCTGACCCCCAACCCCGGGCTCTGTTGCTCTCTGCCCCGACGGCTTTTCATAATTTCTCTCAGTAGCTGCAGAGCAGATGTTGTGACCCCAAACAAATGTCCTGGAATTGGCCACTGAGAGAGTGGGGGCCTCTTCACAGCCAGAGAGCTTTCCAGGGAGGAGCGACTCGGCTTATGCATCGAGTGGCTTCTGGTGGGCCGGAGGAACAAGTCTGGGGCGAATCTCAAAAACAAAAAGAAAAAAAAATGACTTTAGATATTTTCTCCCACCAGAGAGGAGCTGAAATTGGTTCACTCAAGGCTCCCAGATTGTACCTAATTTGCTTCTGGAGACATGTTCCCTTCAGGATGTGTGTGTGTGTGTATGTGTGTTGTTCACACAGCTGCTTTTCAGTTACTTTGCTTGCTAACTTGCTCTCTGTTGGGTAAAGATAAGAAGCGAGGTGAAGTTCCTTCTCCAGCCGGTTTCCACATTCTGGTTCTGCACAGCACGGAGCTGTCCCCTCTTTAGAGCTTGCCTGCATGCCAAGTAAGAGAAGGCTCTGACGTCTCCCAGGCCTTGCTCCCCCCGCGTCAGGAAGGACCCAGATTCCGTGTATGTCTGTCCTCGGCAAGTATTTAGGGTCATTTCCATGGAGGCTCTGTAGTGTCATCTGAGGGGTCCCAGGTAGGCCTTCCTGACTCGCTCCCCTGAATGAATGAGCAGTTCATTCCCAAGGGTTCTTCTCCCTGCAGTGTTTTTCTGGCAGGGCCATCAGGAGTCACATGGGCCCTTGGACCAGTCACCCCCTCCCAGGCACCCCGTCTGTCACCCTCCACCCGTTAGTGCAGGAGCGCTGGGCCCCCCAGCCCACAACCGCCAGGCAGGTCCCCCCTGCAATCTCTCTCTCTGTGCCTAGACTCCTAGAAGGATGGGCGCATTCCTCAAAGGGGTGGACGCATTTTGGAGGGGCCTGGACATGTCTGGGCTGTCCCCTCTGCACCCCGAGCTGGGGGCAGGGGCATCTGGGGGGACGTGGGGGGGCTGGACAGGAAGCTGGAAAAGAGGACGCACAAAAGAAGAAACGGGTGAGGGAAGCAGACTAATTCCTCTGACTTCATCATTTTTGTGTAGGAAGAGTTTCTAAAATGGCTTACTTTTATAAAAAAAAAAAAATGAAACAGATCCCAAAGCCTCTGCTTTTTATAGATCAGTCCCTGTTTCCAAATTAGCAACCCTTAATCTGCCACCGGTCTAGCTCTGAAGTGACTATTAAGCTGCTGGGCTAGGACTTCCCGGCGGTGCTGGGATCATCCCTGATGAGCTGGGGGAGGGGCGGGGTGTCGTGGGGAGCTGGGGAGGCGGTGATGAGCCTGGGAGAGGCAAACACCTGCCAGCCAGCCAGCCGGGGTGGGGGGCCAGAGCCGGGGCCCCTGCCTCTCGGCAGCCCAGGGAACAACCTGCTGAGTCAGCAGCTTGCTTCCCTTCCCCTTTTGTGCAGCAGGTGGAGGGCATCCCCTCGGGTCATGGCACTGTCCCATTGGCGAGGAAGGATTCATTTCCCATGCGCAAATCAGAAAGTTCGTGAAGAAAGGGGAACTGTCCGAGAAAGCTGTCCAGGGCTCCAGCATGCTTCCAGCACTGCTTTACTGCTTTGCCCCTTTGGGGGCAGCCTTGAGCGCAGGGGGTGCGGAGTGTGAACACTTCTTGGCCTTGGCCCAGTGTATTCATGGGGGGGGGGGCACTGTAACCAAATACCACAAACTGGCTTATGTCAAAGAACGGAAATCTATTCTCTCACAGCTTTGGAGGCCAGAAGTCCAAAACCAAGGTGTCCGCAGGCTTGAGTCTTTCTGGAGGCTCTGAGAAAGAATCTCTTCGCTGCCTCCCTCCCAGGCTGTAGTGACCGCTGGCAATTCTTGGGGTTTCTTGGTTTGCAGCTGTATTACCCCAATCTCTGCCCCTGACATCACCTGGCCATCTTCTTCCTTATGAAGCCGTTGGTCACGTTGGCTGAGGAGCCCATCATACTCCAGCGGGACTTGGAATATCTCATCTTAATTACATCTGCATTTCCGAACGAGGTCTCATTCTGAGGTTCCAGGGGGACATGACTTGGGGGGGGGCAAGGGACACGGTTCAACCTGATACACCAAACGGTAATGCCCGCAGCCCCAGATAGAAAGGTGGCTGGTTTTCTCTCGCTGTATCCGGGAGGCAGCATGTGCCCAGAAAGCATCAACACTTTGGATCTGAAGGAATGCAGGTGTCCTGAGCCACTTACTGGGAGAGGGCAGGGGTCAGTTCTCCAGCAGCTGAGGCGGTCCCTGCACCCAGGCGCTCTGCTCTGGCTGGGCTTCCCGAGCCTCCGCCCAAGAGATGGTGTTTTCACCTTCAGAACTCCTCCCACCTTTAAATTAAATCAAATTAGTGCATCATTGTATGTGTTAATTGTGCCAACCTTGGGCAAATCCTCAAACCTACGCATCTTGCCCACAATCCCGCCACTGGGCATGTCGGCGAACTTCGTTTTAGCCACATACATATTGAAAAATTGTTTTTTGGACCTCAGATGTACCGAATTGGTTACTCATCACCCGGACCCATCACACCGTGTCACTTGCATATGCCTTGCTCCTTCTCCTGATTTATTTTGTCGCATGTTTCAAAATATAATAGCGCGGCAGCAAAGCCTGGTACTTGTCTCTTGTGCTCCGCGTTGGTCCAAGAACTTTCTACATGGATGCCTGTATCCCCACAATCACCCTAGACCAAGCCCTCCGCACCTCAACTGGATTGTGAGGGTGACAGTTAAGTCCTCAAGAATTTTGTGAGTCCGTTGTTAAACCATCCAGAGCTTGACATTGGCCATTATGGGAGCACAGGCACCTCTCACTTTTGGAAAATTTGTGTTATGAAAGACCTCACCTCACTTTCACAAAAAACCTACCTGTTGTCACTAACCGAAAGAAATCCAGAGAGGATTTTCACTTTCAGGAAAGAAGGTGAAAAGTGGCAAGAGCGTCCAACATTGGTTTCACTGAGAGATGAGCCAGTGTATGAAGCAGCGGAGGTGTGCTCCCCTCCCCCCAGCTCCAGGCTCAGGGTGTCTCCCTCCCCCAACCCCCTCCCCCGCCCGGGCCAGCTGCAACACCGAGTCTGTGAGCATCTGGGCTTTATCTCCATGTATTCTGTGCATCCGTTAGCAATGTGCCCTAAAGGATCAGGAAAGCCTAAGAGAGGTTATTTTGGGGGTCTGGGATGGCTCAAAACTTTTCACAACAATTAATGGTAATTGCTCCCTTGTTTTGCATTTTGGCTTATGAGAGTTTTCATAGGAACGCTCTACTCTGGGATAGTGGGGGCAACCTGTATCTACTCCCAAATAAATCGGCAATGAGGGGGTGCTTCGTATCAGGACACCCTTCAATATCACACCACTGCCTAGGGGCTGGCACTTTTGTAGTTCCCATTTTGCAGATGAAGGAACCAAGGGAGGGAGGGAGGGAAGGTCACACAGCTAGCAAATGGCGACCTTGACCGTGAACTCGGGATTTGAGCCCAGAAAATATTCCAGGCTCCCAAGTCTCATGACACCACAGCTGTCACTTGAACCCTGGTGTTTTCCACCATCACAAGCAGCTTTCTTTTTTTAGATTTTATTTATTTATTTGAGAGAGAGAGAGAGAGAGCGTAAGAACACAAGCAGAGGGAGGGCAGGCAGAGGGAGAGGGAGAAGCAGGCTCCTCACTGAGCAAGGAGCCCAACTCGGGGCAGGGCTCAATCCCAGGACCTTGGAATATTTTTTTACATTAATTAATTAATTAATTTTTAAAAGATTTTATTTATTTATTTGACAGGGAGAGAGAGAAAGCCAGCGAGAGAGGGAACACAAGCAGGGGGAGTGGGAGAGGAAGAAGCAGGCTCCCAGCGGAGCAGGGAGCCCGATGCAGGGCTTGATCTCAGAACCCTGGGATCATGACCTGAGCCAAAGGTAGACGCTTAATGACTGAGCCACCCACGCACCCCAGGCCCTTCGGATCTTGATCTGAGCCAAAGGCAGACGCTTAACCAACTGAGCCACCCAGGCACCCCACAAACAGCTTTTGTAGGCATTAAAAATTCTTGAGAATTTAATTTTCGATGGCTGCGTGATCTGCCATTATATGGACATATGGTGCGTTATTAAATTATCCCCAAGGTGGAACACTGAGGTGTTCCCAGTATTGCCATCCTGTAAAAATGCCTCTACCAGCCTCTTCCCTTCCTTGCAGTGCACGTCCTGGGGATCTGTTCCCGAGGACCCGCTTGTCTACAGGCGCCAGTTTCAGGAGGGGAGGGCTCTGAATCACTCAGCCCCTTTGAGACCCAAACCTTCTGCAGGGACAGCAAGGGACCCTTCAGTGGCCTTTTCTCCAGTGGTGAATTCAGACCCAACTAGGAGAGTGACAGGCGACAAAACCTGACAGATTTATTGTGACATCTCCCACACTGCCACGCACACCATCACACATGTGTGCATATTCACACACACATGACACTCATTCTCTCCCACGTGCTCACTCACTCACATACGTGTGCACACAGACATACACATGCTAACACGCATTCACAAGCACTCACAAACACAGGCACATTCACACACCATTCTCGTCTGCTAACACGCTCATCCACACGTCCACACATGCGCACACACACGTTTATCCACCTACCTATACTCACATGGTCCCACGTACACACCTAACATACATACACTCACACACACATATACACGCTCACGGACACATCCATGCGCGTGCACACACCCATACTCACATGTATACATGCATGTACATACATACACTCACATATATACACACTCACACGCCCACACGTATGCACACATACATCTATACTCACACGTATACACACATGTACACACATGCTCACACACATATATACGCATTCACATATAGACACACACATCCATGCATATACTCACATGCACACATCGTATGCCCCCCCGCTCTGTTGCAAGCCTCTCCCCTGCTTCCGGGGGTACGTGGGAAATCTCTGATGTTCCTTGGCTTGTGGACTCTTCGCCCTCATCCCTAGCCTCATCTTCTTCACGTGCGCAGCTCCCTGTGCGTGAGTCTGTGCCCAAATTTTCCCTTCCTGGAGGACAGCGGTGATGGAGTTGGGGACGCCCTCCTGACCTCGTCTTCTCTAAGTACATCCACAGCAGCCCTGCTTGCAGACAAGGTCCCATGAGGAGGTGCTGGGGCTCGGGATCTCAACATATGAATGGGGGGGGGTGAGGGGCGGATGCGATTCAGCTCAGGACGTGGGGCAGTCAATCTCCCCCCTTCCTCTGGAGCCACTGGGACGGTGGAGTAAGAAGACGTCGGCTGAGACCTGCTCGGCTCCTGTCTGTGCCCCCGCTGGCCGTCAGACACCCTCGGTCCCCTCGCTTGGTCGCAGGACCACAGTCAGGACTTTTCTGGGTAGAAATGAAGCTAATTGAACAGACAATGTGGGCACGGGATATCTGCCTACACCACGTGAGACATGGACCCCGAGCCCTCTCCACACAGGTGGCAGGAGGAGGGCCGCGTGAGCTGGCCTCGGGGGGACTCGAGCACGGTTCTGCTGTGTCCTCGCAAGATGAGAGGAGAATTAAACAGATGGGCTCCTCAGTCTATTTCTTATGAACACGGCATCGGTTTAATCATGACAGAAACTTCACATCTATTAATGTCTCTTTCAGCAGGTTCCTAATTCACATTCTCCCTAAATATTCCGAGAGCAACCCAGCAATTTCCTTCAGCTCCTGCATCAGAGGAGGAGTTCAGGAGCCTTTAACGTTATGAATTTTGCCCCCGCCTCCCTCCTCCAAAGAAAGGTATGCTTCTCAGGTGGGGACCGGGCTCTTCTCCAATGGATTTCCATCAAGAAATTGTGACTCACGCGTAGCCGCGCATGAGGCAGGCTTGAGACCTGCTCTACCAGCTCCGTGACTGCGCAAATGACTTAACCTCTCTGAGACTCGTGTTCAAAACGTATGAAAGCGAGGGAACGAGGCCTCTCTGTCAAAGTGGGTGTGGGAACTCAGTGCAGCGGTGTAGGCGGGGACTCTGGGACAGCGTGGGCACAGAGCCGGCGCGCGCTGAACCCCAGATGCCTTTCCTCTATCCCCTGAGCAGGGGTCTTCACAGCATCTGATCCCCTCCCCCACCACCCACTAAAGATTACGGCCTCCCAAGCACATGAGTCATTTGCAAACTGAAACTATTAATATACAGTTGCTTTAGTGCACTTTACATAAGAAACTAAAAATTACGTTACAACTATTGATTCCAGAATTCTGTCATGACAAGAATTATCAGCCTCAATGTTCCATCCATGGCTCTTCCCTCCTTGCCTGCCTGCTGCACAGCTGTGCTTGCCATGGGTTTGCTGAGTAAAGGGATGGCTGGTGTGTTAGGTCAGGCTGTGTGTGCTACTAGGACCAGAGAGGCTGGCCGCCAGAGCAAATGGTCTTGTGCTTCTTGGATGCTAAGGAGCCCAGAAGTCTGAGATGGCTGGCCTTGCTTTCACTGCTGAACAACGGCATCAGGGACCCACGCTCATCCTGGTCCTTACCGAGTTGCTTTTTTATCCTCAGTCTTGTTTCCTCTTGGTTTCAAAAGGGCTGCTGCAGCCCCAGATATTGTGTTTACCTTCAAGACAGCAAAAAGGAAGACAAGGGGAGGCTGTGGCCATGTCTGTGCCTTTCATCAGGAAAGAGAAATTTTACAGAAGCCAGGTGACTTCTGTTTCATTCAGTGGGCCTCTGGCTGCAAGAAGAATATATTTATCTGGGTTGAATGGTAGTTTTTTGCTAACAAGGCAGAGGGCTGGGATGGGTGTTGCTAAATGAGTCTGTCATAAAAACTCCAAATGATGCGAGTGTAGCAACTTAGGAGAGAGGCTGGAAATAGTCTGATGGGGGGCCTCTGTGGGAACTTAGGGACTGGGGCTAGTTCTGCACGAGAGGCTCTGTCACTTGGAGGCACCTGTTACTTCTGCGAAGACCGAAAGTAAAGAAAATGGGAAACAGTCCATATACACACCAAACAACTATTACTTTCTAAAGTTAGGACATCTTACAGAGCGCGTAGTCTGATGTCCGTTGGGGGACATTACCTTGATCGTCCTGGCTTATTCAAGTTTGTTTCTAGAAGGTACTTGTAGCAATAAACGAATACGACTGGCTTTTAAAACAAACACGACTATATTTGCCTCAATGAAGGTCATTCTGGGAAATCTTGGGAAAAAATACTTTCAAACAATACAGTTGTCTTTGCCCAAGACATCTACGTGGTACTTACAAAATTCAGGTTTAGGCTTAGGTACAAAAACCAGTTTGATTGTTTAAAGGCAGCCCTCAGTTTTCACCTAAAATACCTTATTTATTCAAATTTGATCATTCACCTTGCTCCCCAGACTCAGCTCTGAATGACTCAGCTTTTTCTCGAATTCAAATCAACCCGTGGAGTTTGACGGTTTTCAAATTGTTTTTAATGGGCATCTATTCAAAACAACTTGCCACGAGGTCTGCAAGCAGTTCAAGTTCTGGGCACGCTGAAATACGCCTCTCGCTTCTCAAGGTGACTCCTCTACGGGACCCGGGCATCCCGAGGTTGTGAAGAGTCAGTTGCATAATCGTGATGTGTCTTCCCCCGCTGTGGAGAAGGCTGTGGCGTCTGCCTGAGGCCGGTCACGCTGGGGAGGCCCACGCTCCCGGAGGGGTGGCACCT
Source organism: Ursus maritimus (assembly GCF_017311325.1). Classification (NCBI taxonomy): domain Eukaryota; kingdom Metazoa; phylum Chordata; class Mammalia; order Carnivora; family Ursidae; genus Ursus; species Ursus maritimus. The sequence goes on from NW_024423897.1 coordinate 55,278,034, forward strand.
GAGCCACCAGAGCCTGCCCCCAGGAAACCAGGAGGAAGGGGCGTCCCCCTGAAGGACGCGGAGGTGGGAAATGATGAGCTACCGCGCTTAGCTGGACAGGCCGACGGGCTGGGCACCAAGGCCCGTCCGGTGTGGGAGCTGCCAATGCACGGGCCCAAGGGCCAGGTAAGGTCACCCACGAGAGCGTCCCCAAGAGGCCACACCTGCCACTCAAGTGCTGTTTCCGGGGGCATGAATTTGCTCAACCCCATTCTAAGACCCTTGGAGCCCCTGACCCCCGGGTGGGGAGCCTGCCAGTAAAGATGGTGGGGAGGCCCGGGGGGCGGGGGGAAATGCAGGCAGAGACAGGCAGGTCCCGTGGCCCAAGGCAGTGGGCAGCATTAGTCGGGCTCTTATTCTGATCTTTTTCCTCCTCTCTGTAGCATCCAGGTACTGAGCAGGCACGTGCCTTGCACGGGTGACGTTGGAAATCACAGCTGCTCCAGGCTGGGAGATTTAAATTAGAACAATTTTAATTAGGGCCTCCTCACTGCCAGTGCCTTCTATTCCGTTTTTCATTCACGCTCGTCCCACAAACATTTATTAAGTACCCACTATGTGCCAACTCCCAGCACCATGACGCTTAACCATTCGGGAGCCAAAGTGATGACACCATAAATCTCCTTTTCTGGCCAAGCCTGAGAGCAGTGGCTGGAACCCTCTACAGGAAAACCATCCCATCATTGTCTCTAACAAAGGCAGATGGCACATGTAGATTTGAGGGCGTGACAGTTTATCAGACGTGGCGCTTTCATCAAAGTAACGCCAAGGTCTTTAAAACTGTCGTAACAGCCCCCGCCCTGGGTTCAACATTTCACACGCCCGGATGCGGCTTACTGGTCGTGCGGGGCAGGCAGCCGTCCGCAGACGGTGCAGGGAAGCTGGCAAGGAGGACTCTGCTGTTTGGTGACCGGGGACAGCGGAGCTAGCTCGTTCACCAGGACGAGAGAGACTGCGAGAAAAATCAGCTGAAGAACAGAGTCGTGTATCCGCATATACCATGGACAGAGACTGGATGTGATCCCTCCCTGTGGGAGGACACGGAGGACCGTTGTCCTGGGTGAGCTGAGGACCCCGACGGTACCACAGTCTTGGGAACCATGGAGCTTGTCATGCCTGTGTTCCCCCCACGCCCCCTTCACCTCTGCCGGAGGCCCTTTCCCAGAGGGCCTTCCCATCACCGTGACTGCCGCCGCCTTGCGGAAAATCCCCGACTCCTGAAGCTCGGCGAGCGGGGGTCACATCTCGTGTGCCCTTCACTGGCTAACCCTGGCTCACTCCTCCAGAGGCATTCTCCCATCCTGTCCTGGGGTCACCTCCGACATGTGTGCGTCCACACACACACACACACACATCACACATGCATGCACAACTCACATGCGCACACACAACACACACACATGCATCACACATGCACGCACAACTCACATGCATATACACGCACACGAATACATACACACACATCCACACGCACAGCACGCACACGTGTAACACACAGCACAAACACACACGTGCACGCATGCACACACACACACACACACATACATGCATACATACACAAGCACACACACCACTGAAACACCGACCCTCCCGCCCAGGCCAGGCTCCCTTCCTCTCCAACTTCTTTGCCTGGTTTTCTCCTGCTTCACTTTATTCTCGATTCCACCACTGTGCTTTTTCCCGGGAACCCTCCAGCTCCCTCCGGTGGGAAGGCAGCATCTTTCTTTATGCCCCGAGTTCCCAGCTCACAGACAAGAAGAGACACAGAACCTGAGACAAAGAAACAGGACTGTCCTCCAAGTATAAATGCCCTCGGGATCAGAGCTGAACTCCAGTGATCAAATTCTGCCCGAGGGCTGTGCAAATTGTGAATGTTCCCAACACAGTGTTTCCAGTGAGCCAGGGGCTATTCATACATGAAATAGTTAATCCTCAAAACAACCCACTCGTGATTGCTACTATTATCTCTGCTACACAGATAAACTGAGAGGCACAGAGAGGTTAAGTAACTTTCCCAAGGTCACAGAGCTGGTAAGTGGAAAAGACTAGATTTGAACCCAGGCAGCTCTGGAGCTGGTCTCAACCAGAGCCTAGAGGCCTGGCCTCACTGAGGGTCCCTATCCCTGGGGTTCCATCACCCAAAAACCCTCATGACATGACACTGGATAAGTCCCGTTATTCCAGTTACCCATGCTGTGTAAGAAGCATCCCAAATTTAATGGCATCAAACAAGAACCATTTTTTAGGGATTCTGTGGGTCAAGAATTTGAGTGGGACGGAATGGGGAGATGGAAGCCTCAGCGGGGAAGACATGAGTGGCTTGGGGCTGGGGATCATCTGGAGGCTTCTCGGTTCTCAGCACCTGGGTTGGGATGACTCAAAGGCTGGGTTCTGCCATGGTGGATAGAGCCCCTCCCTGCACGTGGCTTGGGCTTCTCCCAGCATGGTGACGGGGATCTGAGCAGGAGCACCCCAAGAAGGAATATTCCAGGAGAACTGGGCAGAAGCCTCGGGACCTGTTCTGACCTCAGAAGTCACGCAGCATCACAGCTGCCGCATTCTATTAGTTCCAAGCGAACCACAGGCAGCGCAGTTTCCAGGCGCTGGAAGAAAGAGCCTCTCCCTGGCGGGAGTGACAAGGTCACACGGCAGAAGGGCGTGAGGAAAGGGAGGGAACACTGTGGAAAACAGAGCTTGCCACACACCTGCCTACTTCAGAATCTTCCTTGTCTCGATTTTAGTGACCTCGGGCCTCCATGTATTAACTTCTTGCTTTGGTTGTCTTGTTCCTGTGAATGAGAAACCACCATGGATGGGTAACATCTGAGCATTTTAGGTGGACTAATTTACCTAAAATTATGGTCTGATTAGAGAAGGCCCAACAGTTCCTGACTGTGGCCTCTGGAGTCTTCCCTGGTACCTGGGTGATGGAAGACAAGAAAAGCACTACTTTTCATCAACTCTGTACAATCCTGACCTAAATCATTTGCCAATTTTGTTGCTTGGGAGCTCGTTGAGAACGTACGTTCCGGGGCCCGTCCACGGGGTCTGGCTGAATTGTCTGGGGCCGGGCAACATCGGTACTTTCTACAGGGTCCCCGGGTAATGCTGCTGTGCACCTGTTTTGGAGGACAGCTGTGTTAGATGAAGAGCTTTGTGACTAGCCAGTTCGACCCCCTTCCATCTCCAGACACCGAGTAGGTGTGTGATGCTTTGCTGGCTCCCGGACATGACAGACTCTTTTGAAAGAATGTAAGGCATTTAAATCACGTAAAGAATTTAAAGCATTTGGCCCATTGGCCAAGGCTAAGTAGGTATTTGTGCTGAAAAATTATGGAGCAAATGCAACCGGCTGAGCTACTCTGTTCCTTCGTGGTGGCCGATAGACGCAGAACCAAAATGCAGACTCACTGCGTGGCTATAATTCTTTACAATAACTCAGAAGCAGGGACCAAGAGCATTTCCCCAAAGGACTGCTTGCCTTTAAATGACCTCCAGAGGCAGACAGAAGGAGGCTCCGTCTAACTTCTCTCTCCCTGGCCTTGGGCAGCAGGTGGCAGGGCAATTTGTCTACGCAAATGATGCTCAAAATAGGTTTGGCAGCAATCTGGGTTTTTTTGTTTGCTTGTTTTTTGTTTTCCTTAACGGGAATGCACAAATGCTTGAGCTGGTACATTTAAATATTTCAGATACTCCTAAAATGCCAACTGGCTGAACCCATCTTTTTTTCCAATTTGGTGTGAGATGCACGGATGCCAATTTAAGCAATTGACTCATAACTGAGCAATAAAACCACGACAAACGCCGCTCATGGCGCAAGTGGGGATGAGGCCATGATGCCGTGTGTGAACCTGCCGTCTTAGCTCAGAACTGTTGGCTTCAGTCCCAGAGCGATAAGAACACTGTGATCGTTTCCTTAGAGCTGCTTCCTATTGGCGACGCAACCAATGCTCCAGGAGGGCAAGACCAAGAAGAATGGGGTGTGTGGTGAAGTGCTAGGGAGGCCATCCCAACTCTGGCCAAGAACCTCCCATCTTGGTTGCTGGCGTCGCGGGCTGTGTGGCTTCAGACAAGTCCTTTTAACCTCTCGTGTGCAAAATAAGAGATAATAGTGATCCTCCCTGGGGTTGTTATGAGGGTTAGGAGTTAATGTGGTTCAGTATCTGAGCCAGGAAATCCATCATTGATGGAGCACTAGTATCTACTTATCGAGTGCCCCAGGATGTCGCTACAGAATTTTCTGTAGACTTGACTTGATGTCAGTTAAACCTGTTTATTGATAATGTTGACTTAAGTTTGAGTCCCATCTGTTCCCGTGTTTTTGTCTATCATCTTTGGGAAAAGGTCTACGCAAGCCTTTTGCCCATTTTTAAATCGGGTTGTCCGTCTTGTTGAGTTGTAGGAGTTATTTCTGTATTCTGGATATTAAACTCTTCTCAGTTACGTGGTTTGCAAATATTTCCTCTTATTCTGTGGGTTATCTTTTCACTTTCTTGATGATGTCCTTTTCATTGTAACGAAGTACAATTTATCTACTTGTTTTCCTTGTGCTTTTGGTACCATACCTAAGAAACCATTACCAAATTCAATATCATGAAGGTTTTCCCATATAAAACTCTTTTGAGTGTTCTATAGTTTCAGCTCTTACATTTAGACCTTTGATTCATTTTAAGTTGATTTTTGTACAGATGTGAGGTAAGAATCAAAATTCATTCTTCTGCATGTGGCTATCCAGTTGTCCCAGCACCATTTGTTGAAAAGACATCCTTTCTCGCACTGAATGCTCTTGGCGTTCTTGCTGAAAATCAATTGCCCATAGACACATGGGTTTATTTCTGGACTCGGAATTCTACTATATTGGTCAATATGCTTACCCTAGGCAAGCACCATGCTGTCTTGATTACTATTGCTTTGTTGCATGTTTTATTGGAGGGCAGTGTGAGTCTGTCTTCCTACATTGACCTTCTTTTTAAAGATTATTTTGGCTATTCTGAATTAGCCATTAGTTTTTTTTAAAGATTTTATTTTTAAGTGCTCTCTACACACCATGTGAACTTACAACCTCAAGATCAAGGGTCACATGGTCTTCTGACTGAGCCAGCCAGGCACTTCTGAATTAACCAATAATTTTTTTTGAAGATTTTATTTATTTATTTGACACAGAGAGAGAGAGATCACAAACAGGGGGAGTGGCAGAGGGAGAAGCAGACTCCCCACTGAGCAAGGAGCCCGATGCAGGGCTCAATCCCAGGACCCTGGATCATGACCTGAGCCGAGGGCAGATGCTTAACTGACTGACTAAGCCACTCAGGCGCCCCGAATCATTAATTATTGATGCAAAAAAATGCCGGGACTTTCTTTCAACAGCAAGTATATGTGTAATTATTCAGTTATCTTACTTTTTAATTGTTTAATTTATATTTGTGTCTATGATTGTGTTCACCAGTTTATATATATCAAAGTCTTCAGGATGAGTATGTAGTTAGATGATAGATGACACATTGATAGACAGATAGAGAAAAAGAGAAAGAATGGATTTGCCATGTGCTTCTGGACCATGAAACAAATATGCTCACACAGAGGAGGCTTTGCAGGTCTAGGGGACACTCTGACCCTAAGCACTTGTCTGGCTGAGCCAGTCATGAGTAACAGAGGTCTAGGGAAGCCCTTGTGCCTTTGGCTCCAGGTATGTATATTAACCTGAATCCACAAATCCCAGAAATTCCAAAAAGCAACCAACCCTGAAATTTGTTCTCCAGGCACCTTCACCCCACCTACTCCCCTCTGCCCAGACATCATGCTTCTTTGCCACCTGTTTTCCAGGTGGGTGGCCCCTGGGGCTGTAAGCTGAAGAGAAACCCCTTGCAAGGGCTTTATAACTGGAGCTCCTGGTTTGCTGTGACTACTCTCACCTTTGTTTCTCACAGCCCGCGTTCGCATGTGGAGGAGGTCGGGTGCGCGGAGAGCTGGCTCTCGGGCCTGGGTAGCACCCAGCAGAATAAAGACAAAGGGGGCTTTTACTGCTTCCTTTTGTGCATTTCAGGGCCCACATCTCCCTAAGTTTAGTGATTTGCTAGAAAGACGGAAAAGACTCCACAGTAAGTTGTACTCAGGGCTAAGATTTATGACAGCAAAGGACGCAGAGAGCAAGTAGCTGGAAAAGCTATGCATCCGGGAGCCCAGAGAAGTCCAGCCCTCCCCTGTCCTGCCTCCTCACCTGAGTCTACTCAGAATGTGCTTTTTCTCTGGCAGAGAACTATGGGGTCATGTGTGGAAAGCCTCTGTCCAGGGACACCCATGTAGATCTCAGGGGCCAAGGTGTTTTGGGGGGAGTGTCGGATAGACTTACCCTGCTATCTGTCTCCCATGGCAACTGAAACTCAGGACGCCAACGATGAAACCAGGCATACATCGTCAATCTTAACATCTGTGAAGGCAGCCCAGCAAGCTGGAAGGGCCCGGTCCACTGCTCCAGGTACACACAGCAAAATCATCCATCACTGACGTAATAAACCTTCTGAGAGCCACCTTCCCAAGGACTGGCCAAGGGTTAATCATGGCTCCAGGTTTCCTTGGAAACATGCAAGGAGCCAGCAACCAGGCCTGCTGTGCTGGCCCTTTTCCCCGCATTTAACATTGGCCACGTGGTCATCAGCTTACAGTTACAGGTGCGTCTATACAGCTTAGGGAGCCTTAGGAAACCATTTACTGGCCACTGGATGTCATCACCAGGGCCCCGGTGAACGTGAAATAGGAGAATCAGGCAATGAAAGCACACACGTGGCCTGGCTTTCAAATCTCCACTCTGTATGTGTCCTTGAGAAAATCCCGTCCCCTCTCCAAGCCTGCTATGGTCTGAGGCATCCCATCCAAGGGAATGTTTGTGGGATTGCTATGGCGGGTGACAAGCATGTAGGTTCTTACTCTTACTGTCCCACTTGCTTAACGTCTGTCTTTCTTGCGCTGGCTTCTCATATGCAAGCGGATCTGGAAATCCCTAATCTCCATTTACAGACTGGTTCAAGGAATCAGCACCAACCCCCTTGAGGCCATTGGCTGATCTTTTTTAGAGGATTTATCCTGCTAAACTTATCCTACTCGGCACTCTCTACTTACATAAAAATCTCTATTTCCTTTCAGATGAATCTATAAATCCAGTTTGTCCCATTTTGTATTAATATATTATCTTATGGAAAACAACTCATTTACTGGCAAGGGGACATTTATTCCGCGTATACCTACTGAGCATTTCCAGTAATCATAATTCCCGTGCGGCAAGCATTCATTGGATGCATATTCTGTGCAAGGCGCCCTGTCCAAGTGGGGATACAGGAGATGCCACAAATAACAGACACTGGGGCCCTGCTCATGGAAATTTCCATCCGTCTGCAAAGTAGGGTGACCAAGGGTTCTGGTTTGCCCAGGACTGAGGGCGTCCCTGGGATGCAGTATATTCAGTGCTTAAACTGGGGAAACCACGGACAAACTAGACAGGTTGGCCACCATATTTAACAGACAGCTGGTTACCCGACTGCTGAGACAGATACTTTACAGTTAATCATTCATTGGAATTGCTGTCAGCGCTGTGCAGGGGGGACGCATAGGGTGCCGTGGGGCTTCTAACAGGGGGTGTACATTCAACAACATGCTCCCAACACAAGCCACTGTCTCTGCCGCCATAGAACCACCCCTGGGACTGACACTGCCTTTCAGGGCCATCAGAGCCTGGGACCCCAAGGCCTGCTGCTGCTGGAGCCGAGGTCAGTGCCTCAATGTGCTGAAGCTGAACCCCTCAAGCTCTCCACTGAGGCCACGGTCACCATGGGTGCTGCCCGGACTCCCTCTAAAGCCTGGAAAGGTCTCACCGGACCTTCTTCAACACCCAAGTGTAGAAACCCCGTTCACGGTGGGTGTCTTGCTGCCCTCTGCTCTACAGACTCAGGCAGGTTTCCTTACAGTCTCAACAGCGGAGAAGTTAAGCACCAGGCTTTGGCGTGAGGCTCTCTTGCCCAGGTAGCAGACCACCCTGCCTGGTCCCACAGACACCGCCCTCCCAGGGGCACGTGTGAGCCATGCCTGACCCCCCACCCACTTCTGCCCTAACCCTTCTCATATGACCCAGCCCTGGGCATTATATTTTCTGATATTTTGCAGATTTCTTATAAATGGACTTGTATGTTTTATAATCAGAAGAAAACAGTTTTTTGTTTGTTTCCTTTTTGGTGAGAGAGAGTGAGGGGGGCAGAGAGGGACAGGGAGAGAGAGAATCCCAAGCAGGCTCCACACCCAGCGCGGGGCCCGAGACCCCACAACCCTGAGATCATGACCCACGCTGAAATCAAGAGTCAGATGCTCAGCCGACTGAGCCACTCAGGCTCTCCGAAAACAGTTTAGTTTTAAACAAGCAAACAAGACAGTCTCCTTTTGCCAAAATATACACCTGTGTCTTGTTTCTGTTCCTAGTGTGGCCATAGCCACGAAGTAGAAATAACTTGTCCAACCAATGCATTGTCTTGAATTATTTATGTTTTAAGATGAGCTGTTTGAGAAGTAAAATCTGGATTTCCTTTATTTATTTTAATGAACTTATTTTTGTCATTTGAGGTTGTGTGCTAGCTGACTTTCCCTGACTTGGGCCATGCTGAGCCGTGCAATCTGCTCCCTGCACGTCTCCCCAGCTGTGCTCACCCGGGCGCCCTGCTTACACCGGCTTTTCCTCTTTAATCCCTGAGTTTAGGATGGAAAACAAGGCTGTTCTGATTTCATTAGGTCAGCAGATTGTTTTTGCAAATCACCTACACAGTGTCTTAAAGGTGCTGGTTAAAATGAATGTTGTTCAACATGTTTGAAATTACCCCCAAGGAAGAAAGTGTGATACGGTTCTGATTCACCAGGTTCTAGAAACGGGAATCTAATGGCAGGGACTGCAAACACTGTGATGTTGACAATGTGTCCCTAAAACTTTGCTATTTCATTCATTCGATGATCATGTGAGATGTAGTGTGTGCCCCGCTGTCTACCCCTGTCAGATATGCAGAGAAGATGAAATATGGTCTTTATATCAGTGAGGGCTTTGGGCTGAAACCTAACAGATGGCCCATAGTACCCAGAAAGGGCATAGGATGTAGTTGGGCCTCAGAGACACCCCGGGACAAAGCAGAAACTCTCTCCAGAGATTATCTTGGCTTCCATTTGTGTTCACTTTTTCCTACCCGCCACCAGGCTCTGCCACCAGCCATGAGCCTGGGTGTTCACCACCAGAGGACAATTACAACCTACCGCTCCCACCCAAGCTCAGAAATCCAAGGAAGGGCTCTGACTGGCCCAGCTGGGGTCAGGTGCCCAGCTCTGACCAATCAAGGGTGGGCATGTGGGTGGAGTTTATAAGATCAAGTGGACATGAGATGGGGAGGGTGGACCCTAATCCAATATGACTGAGGTCCTTATAAGAAGAGGAGAAGAGACACACGTGAAGATGAGAGGCAGAGATTGGAATGTGTGTCTGCAAGCCAAGGAATGCCAAGGAATGCCAAAGATTGCCAGCAACTTCAGAAGCCAGGAGAAAGGCAGGGAGTAAAGCCTTCCCTAGAGCCTTCAGAGGAAGCACAGCCCTGCTGACACCTCAGCCCCAGCACCCAGAATGGTGAGCGAATAAATGTTTTGTTGTCTAAGCCGCCCAGTTTGTGGCCATTTAGTACAGCAGGCCTAGGACATGAATACAACATACAACGAAACATCCTCAAAAGTTAAATATTTAAATGTTTAAAAATACAGCATGAGAAGAATAAGGGAGAGTATATAATTTGAGGAGAGGAAAGTCTTTCTTCTCCTCCCACTAAAGTCTGAAATTATGAAAGAAAAGGCTGGCCAATTGACAACATAAAAATTATATATTAGTGTGTGGTTTACGAAAAAGAATAAAGTTAAAAGGAAAATATTTGCGATATGTGACAGAGGGCTAACATACATAATGCATAACGGCTTCTATAAACTAGGAAAAAAATATCAGTGACCCAACATAGACATAAACAAATTCAACGACTAGACAAAGTACAGAAGAAATCCCAATGGCAATGAAAGGTGTGGAGAGTTTTTCTCCTTCCCTGACAAATACATAAAAATTAGGATAAAAACATATAATTTCTCCCAAATCACGCTGGCAAAGATGAGTCAGATTGGTAACAGCTGGCATGACAGTAGCAGCTCCCAAATGTCCCAGCCAGAGGGACTTACAGGGTTAGCTCAGCAGACCTGTGTGCTCAAGCCCCAAGTGCTGCTCTTGGTTGGCTCCTGGGACACAACCTCTGAGAGAATCCTTCCTGCTAACAGTGACTTCGTGTGTCTGAGAGTCTGGGCCACTCCAGATAGTTGACATTCACCACGGGATTTATGGTGAACACCTGTATTTGTACGTCTGAGGCTCTAGTGAACGTTCTCCTAGGCTGTGGAGTTTGGGTGTTTTGCCTCAGACCAAAACACAACCTGGAAGCCTGTGGGAGCCACTTAGAAGTTACTTTCTTCTTGTTAGGGACTGAGTTGTGTCCTTTCAAAATTCATACGCTGCAGCTCTAACCCACATGTGACTGTATTTGGAGATGGGGCCTGGAAGAAGGTCACTGAGATTAAATGAAGTCGAAGGGTGGACCCCTGACCCAACAGGACTGGCCTCCTCGTAGAAAGACAAGGGGACACGAGAGATGCGCATGCACAGAGAAAAGGCCACGTGAGGACTCGATGGGAAGGGGCCGCCTGCAAGCCAAGGAGAGAGGCTTCTGGAGGGGCCAACCCCTCCACTCCTTGGTCTTGGACTTCCAGCCTCAAGGACTGTGAGAAAATTCATTTCTGTTGTTGAAGCGCCCCCCGCCCCCCAGCCCCGGGCTGCGGTATTCTGTTACAGCGGCCCAAATCTTCCTCTGGAATGGATTTTAAAGAGAGAGAGAGAGAAAGACTGCTCTCAGGGATTCACTTGGCCCCGTAGCTCCGCTCTTGGTTCTTCTGCTCTCCGAGGATCCTGAGGAACTGCTTTGCAACGTCGTCAATCAAGGGACATCGATGTAAGGAACCGACATCCCAGCACAGAGCTTCATTACCCAGGAAGGCAGTTTCCCTTGGAGCAGGACTGGGAAGAGCTCTTCCTGCTCAGGCTCATACTCCCATCAAGGACAGATGAGACTGGGGGTGAGGGGACAGTCCCAGCCAGGATGGGAGTGTTACCCCAGTGAGCAGACAGGGAGAGCCTATGCCCCCATGACCTCAGCCTGGCCGGGGCTCCTCTGACCTGCCCTGAGGCATCTGTCCCCACCCCCTGGAGTTGCCTGTGTCCACCACCATCCCCCATTCCGCAGACCCTGAGCCCCAAGCTCACTGCAAGCTCCAGAGCCAGGGGTCCTGCTGCAGCTGGCAGGGTGTGCCTGGGCACCCAGGGGCCTGGGGGACAGGTCTCTGCTCTGAGTGGGCTGGAGAAAGGGAAGCGGGAACTTGGGTTCAGCACCTCTGCTCCGGGCTCATGTAGGAGGCCCCCTGATTTCTCTTCCCCTGAGCCAGGCTTCACCCCCACCTGCCCTCATTTCCAGGTCTGCGGTGATGCTATTTGCAGGTGAGGCAGGGAGGCGGCTCCTGCAAGACAGGGCGCAGCCACTGGGGTGTTTCCACGGATAGGACAGGAGGCAGAGAAAGCGCTCCAGCAAGTCAGCTCTGAGTCTCTGAGTTCATGATCAGTTTGAATGCTATATAACTGTGCACATTATGATAGCTAGCATCATCTTTTTTTCCCACATTTATTTCATGCCCACTCTGAACTTAGCACCGTGCAAGATAAACTACTGAGTTTTGCTAATGAAGCCAAAACAAGTCATGGATTCGATTTAAAAGAAAAGTGTACTAACATAAGGCATAAAGCACCTTGTGCAGTTAAGATGATATGGAAAGACTATTTGGAATTAGCCAGCATCAGAACAGGGCAGGGGGACCTCTGAGAGGGGGAGAAGCTCTCTGTGGCGCGGGGGTGGGTGGGGGGGTGGGGGGAGTCCTACTGCTGAGCTGCACAAGGTCAGAACTGCTGAGAAGCCAAGGAAGTGCTTCCCAAGGCTTCTTCGCACTTCCACGGACTTGTTTTCAGAGCAAATGTCCCCTTGCCCCTGGGACGGTGTGATGCAATCCTCTCTTTGCTTTCTGTTTATAATTTCTGTGAAACAAAGACGTAATTGCGGCTCGCAGTTTGGTCTAATGACTTGTCTGATGCCCTCCAAGGGAGTTCAGCTCTGTGGGTCCCGGGTGGGAGCCATCCCTCTCCTGAGCTGCGTTTGAACGGCAGGCTTTTTCTTGGAGGCAGTGTTGATTCCAGGGGGTACAGGGTAGGGCTGGGGGTTCCTGGGTCTCTAGTCTTTAAAAACTGTCATACGCCAGTTTAATGACAGGCCGGCCCATCATTATCTTTCCTTCTGGAAGTCACAGCTGAGTCTTCCCCTCAGGGCCAGATGCGAGGGTCCCTTCCTCTCAATGCATGTGGTTCCTCTGATGCTGAAAATTCAGGAGGGCAGCCCTTGTCTCCAGGGGATGGGGGGGGTCTGACTTCACAGCTCCAGAGCCCTCTTAAAGCAGTTTTCCAGCAGCTCGCCAGCCAGCCTCTCCCACGGCCTTCCAGCAACGTGCCCATCTGTTTATATTTAAGGATTCTTTAAAGTGTTCAAAATGAAATCATGGTAAAGAAATTGACAATTGTTCGGTTCTGTGTGCAAAGCACTGTATCAGGCATTTCCACGTACATCAGGTCACTTGGGCATGTTACCTGACCTCCCCGGGTCTCAGCTTCCTAGTCTGCACAGATACACCTGAGGGTACCGGGACTTAATCAGAGGAACACTGTGGAGACGGACGCAAGATGCTCAGAACAAGCTCCGGGATGGGAAGCACTTGATAAGTGTGAGTCATATTTCCTCCTTCTCCTCCTCCTCCTCACCAAGGTAATTATTTAGCCCATTTAACAGATGAGAAAATGGAGGCTCAGGGGAAAGAAGCAACCCTCCCAAGTACTTCCTGGGTGGGGGCGGGGGGGGGGGGAGTGGTTCAGCCACGATCCAAACCCAGCTCAGGCTCATCCTCCACATCACACCATCTCTCCTGCCAGGATGCACAGAGCATTTGTGAAAACTAGAACATCATTATTACGTCCCTGGGGTCTGTTTATCATCTACTTTCAAGTTCCCGTAGCTTTCAGATGGTTTTGGTTGCAACCCTCGGTAAGAAATGCTTTACATCACAACGCACAGAACAGATATATATATAAAGGGAAATCAAAGTTTCCTGAAACGTATTTCTCTTACTATGTTCTATTGTTCTGTGTACCCTGCTAGTCTTCTATTTGGTACTATTTCATTTTTAAGAACTGGCTTCCACCTGGCCTCGTGTGGCGGTTGGAAAACCACCAGCCAGGTAAGCGAGAGAGTGCGCTTAATCTTTCAAGCAGCACTGCCCAGGTGTGGCCTGTGCCCCCGCTCGGGTTCCCTGGGTCCTGGCTCCCCCAGCACCAGCCCCTCCTGCCAGGGCCCCAGTCTCAGGAGGCAGGGTTGCAAAGCCCCTGGTGAGAGCAGGAGGCAGGCACAGCCTGAAGTTCATGACTCCGATCCGCAGAGCCCTGCCCTGGTACAGCCTCCCCCCTCCCTCCGTCTGGGCCATCCAGGTTCCCTTAGGCCATGTACAAGAGCACGAGTCAGGATTTATTCAGCGAGGGCCACCCTTTAAGGGCCGCTGCTCCTGTGATGTTTGCATCTTGGTGTCCAAGGGATTGTACCTCAGAGTCGGGAGACTAGGACGTCGGAGTAGAGGCCAGCCAGTGCTTAGCAAGACAGATGGAAGAACTAGGGGAAGAAGAAGCCCAAGGAAAATTCCTGCTGGGATGAGCCTGTCCTAGGTGCCACCTTGATCTGCGAGTCCCAGCTGGGTTCCTCCCTTAGTCCTCTCCTCTTCTTCCGGCCCCTGCCCCCTCCACTTTCCAGCTACCTTTGCTCCTCAGCGTGGCCTGTGCCTGCAGAATGCCCGTGGATGTGACGGGCAGCACTTGCAGGCCCGGCCCAGCAGACCCGCCGAGCACCCCCCTGCATGCTCTCCCCGCCGAGGCTTGATGAGGACAAGCAGAGACCTGGGAAGCCCACCAAACAACCTTGGGGCCCCAAGTCACTGCTCGGGCGGACACCCCCCTGCTCATCAGAATCTCCTACTCGGCTTCCCAAGAGGAAGACGGAAAATTACATTATGGAAAGCCGCTAAGACACAGAGATTATCCTCATCCACAAAGGTTCTCTGAATATCTAAACTATCCAAGTTCAAGGCAGTGGGGCAAGAGATTCTCAAATGCTTAACATATTTAATGAAGCAAAACACTGACTTTGAAATAGGAGATAATCTGTGGACTGGGTTCAACAGTGTGTCCCCAGAGTTTATCCCCACCCAGAACCTCAGGATGGGACCTTATTTGGAAACAGGGGCTTTGCAGACATAATCAAGTTAAGACGAGGTCATCCTGGGGTCGGGCAGGCCCTACCTCCAATATGACTGGCGTCCGGATGAAGAGAGAGATTTGGACATGGAGCCACAGACCGCAGGGTCAAGGCCACGTGCACCCAGAGACAGAGACTGAAGGGAGGCGGCTCTAAATCGAGAACATGGAGGATCGGCGGTGGCCGCCAGAAGGAGGAGAGGGAGGGGAGGGTCCCTTTTGGGACATCTCACCTCCAGAACTGCTGCAGAATAAGTTCCTGCCGTTTGAAGCCCCCGCCCCGCGGTCTGTGGCGCTTCGCTGTGGCAGCCACGGAAAGCCAATATACTCCATAATCAAAGCCTCGGGTAATTTTAAGAAATTGCACTATTTTTAGCCCCATTCTGGGTCACGTGTTCTTAGGAAGAGCGCATCCTATATCTGTGCTTCCAGCTGCAGGATGTGAGCGCAGACCTCAGGGAAGAGACCTCCCCTCCTCTCAACCTTCCAGAGAAATCCCCTAGGGGCTGAGTTGCCGAGAGGCTTCCAGGGCAGGCAAGCTCTCTGCCAAGGCAAAATACTGATTCTTCAGGCTACCCACCGAGGTCCAGGTACCGCCGAAGATGCTTTGGCCCACCCTTCACAGTGGTGTCTCTAGGACAGTGGCTGGAGGGGGCCACAGTCACCGTCAGACTGGCGTGGAGGGCAACCTCTCCGGGAGAGGAACTTGGGCTGCAGCCCACGGCGTGTGCAAGGCCCAGATGCAGAGAGAGGTGCCGGAGGGGGTGTCCGGGGCGTGTAGGGGAGCAGGGAGACGTAAGGGTCAGCCCAGCCGGAAAGGAGACCAGGGAGGCAGGGGAAGGCACGGAGGATGAATGTCGTGACCTGCCATATGC
This sequence comes from Ursus maritimus, assembly GCF_017311325.1. Classification (NCBI taxonomy): domain Eukaryota; kingdom Metazoa; phylum Chordata; class Mammalia; order Carnivora; family Ursidae; genus Ursus; species Ursus maritimus. The sequence continues at coordinate 55,293,442 of NW_024423897.1, forward strand.
CCCGCTCTGCTGTTCTGTGCTATGGCTGCTCCCAGAACCCCACGCGGTGGGGGGTGTCCTTCTCTCGCCTCGGGCCACCCATATATGGAGGCGTGCTGATCAGAACCGGCTAGCTGCTCATTACCACCCAGTCACGGCTTACCTCCCCTGCAAGTTTCAGAAACCTAACAAATCATGCATTCGATGGCCTCCTGAATCAAATTTTATCTATTGTCTTTAAAGATTTCATTTATGTATTTTGAGGGGGGGAGGGGCAGAAGGAGAGAGAATCTCAAGCAGACTCCATGCTCAACGCCAAGCCCAATGCGGGGCTCGACCTCACAACCCTGAGATCACGACTGGAGACAAATCAAAAGTCAGACACCCAACCGACTGAGCCGCCCAGGCACCCCGTTAAAAGCCAAAATGTATTGTAAGCACAATAGCTAATCAGGGTACCTCAAGGAACCCTAACTTGGTGAGCGTTCTTTACCAAATAGACATCTTTCTGAAAGTGAATAATCACTCCGTGTACTATTTGCTAGGGCTGCCATAATAAATGCCATAAAGCCAGTGGCTGAAAGAACCGCAACTGAATGTCTCACAGCTGTCAAGTCTAGAAGCCCAAGATCAAGGGGTCAGCAGGCTTCGTCTCCCCTGAGGGCTGTGAGACAGAATCTGTTCCAGGTCTCTCCTCTGGCTTCTGGAGGTTTGCTGGCAATCTTAGGCTTGTGACACCTTACCCCAATCTTCATATGACATTCTCCCAGTGTGTGTACCTTTGTCCAAATTTCCACTTTTTATAAGACACCAATCATATTGGATTAGGACCGCTCTGTTCCAGTACGACCTCATATTAACTAATGACATCTCTAATCACCCTATTTCTTTTTTAAAAAAAGATTTTCTTTGAGAGCGAGAACACAGAAGCAGGGGGAGCAGCAGGCAGAGGGAGAAGCAGACTCCCCACTGAGCAGGGAGCCCGATGTGGGACTCGATCCCAGGACCCTAGGATCATGACCTGAGCTGAAGGCAGATGCTTCACTGACTGAGCCACCCAGGCGCCCCTCAAACAGTGGGATTCTACTCAGAAATAAAAATGATAAACTCCAGCCTCACACAACAACACAGAGACCGAATGAACGCTCAGTTCAGGCACCAACACCAAACAAAATCAAAAAGGTAGGAAGGAAAGAATAGAAACAAGGATAAGGAAGATATAAAAATATGCCAGGAGCAAGAGGCATGTTTCACCTGCTCTTTGATGTAAAGAGCTCGGTTAACTGGAAGCCTCCATGTGTGGTGGGTCAAGAAACACAGAGGGAAATCTCAGTGGAAAATGTTGGGTCATTCCCGCTGGAAGAATACTCAGGAATTTAGCCCAGCCTAGGGAAACAAATACAAGCTTCCTTTGCCTCGCTCAGGATGGGCTGGTTTCAGCCTTGCGGTGAGATGATGAAATAAGAGAAGGGCGTTAACCAAAAGGAAGTTCTGTTTCCTCTATTTCTGAAACCCCCAAAACTGTTCAGAATGAAGCCGTTCAATCCCATCGGTGGCCCTGACGTGAGCTGCCAGAGGCATGGGACTGTAATGTCTCTTCAACAGATGCCCTTCACCTTCCCAGTCCGGAAGTGATTTTTGGAAATGGCCAGAAGTTATTCAGAATCAGGTCAGCTGAGCGAGCTGGGTGACCCTACCCTCTATTAGGAGGCAAATCCAAGATTTGGCCGCAACGTGACATTCTTGGCTTCCTCGTGTGGGCTGTCATCTGGTGCTGAAGGCATTTCCTTGCAAAAGTTCCAGTGAGGTTTGAGCAAGGCCAAGGGCACAAGGGAAGCTGGGACTTTCTGCAGGTGCCTCTTCTGACGGCCTAAAGAGGTTCTGTCAAATATCGGATCCCTGACTGTCACGCTCCCCTTATCGGACTGCCACCCTCAGTGGGGTTCCCTAACCGTCATCAGCCATTTTCAGACACAGGAAAAGGGTGGTGTTGTGGGTGCCAAAGAGGAAAAGAAGGTTCACCCTTGGGGGCTGGCCAGGGACTGTGGCAGAGGGGCGGGCAAGGACAGGGTAGGCACTACTGTCTTTGTCGCCTGTGGCCACCATTACAAAGTACCACAGACCAGGTGGCTTAAGCACCAGAAATTCAGTGTCAAAATTCTGGAGGCTAGAAGTGCAAGATCAAGGTTTTGGCAGGGCCTCTGGTTAGCACCCTCCCTTGCTTTTCACGTACCTGCCCGTGGTTGGCCAGCAATCTTCGGCATTCCTTGGCTTGTGGATGTGGGATTCCAATCTTTGCCACTGACATCACTGGCGTTTTCCCCGTGTGTCCCTGTCTTCAAGTGGCAGGCTTCGTAGGACACCAATCCTACTGGATTCAGGTCCACTTGACTCCAGGAGGACCTCATCTCAACTAATGATATCTGCAACGACCCAGTTTTCAAATTAGTCACATTCTGAGGTCCTGAGGGTTAGGGCTTCACCATATCTTTTTGGGGGGCCACAATGCAAACCATAACTCCACCCTTGTCACCACCGGGATGATGTTCACTCGGCCCATTCGCCCCCGGGTACTGTTTGTACCTCTACACCGTTCCATTCAAACAGATCCTTTCTTGGCGAGCCACTCTGTTGGGCCCTAGAAGATCTCAAAATAAAATTTTTGTGCTTTTTTTTCTTCCCTTTGTCTCTGATGCCCACACACGAACAGGCTCCTTACTGCAGGAGCACAAAAGATAGGGCTTTTAACAAACGGTGCTTTTAATTCATACACTGGGCTCTTGAGACCCAGAAGGGAAGACAGGAGGGCTTTGGAGCAGGTTCAGGTCCCAATAAAAACAAAGGGGAGGGCAATCCATGGCCCCGCCCACTGCTGCCTAGGGAAAGTCGTGGGGGCAGGGCTGGGGCAGCGTGGGGGTGAGAGTGGGTAAGAATGGGGCGTCCGCGTTGCTGGGTCAGGGAAAGAGGGATTTAGGGGAGAAGACTGAGCGTGGACAGCCTGACATTGCCCTGCCAAGGCTGGGTGGGAGCGGAGGCTGAGCCCAGGGAGCCAGACCTTCCCTGTGTGGATGTGGACGCCATTCCTTGGGGTCATGGATCCGCTTCCTGCTCTGCCCTTTCCCTTCAGCCATCCAGGCCGCCTGTGGCTCATCCCCAGAACATTCTCCACACCCTGAGGCTTCGCTGCCCCACGCGAACACCCCCACGGTCAGTAGCGGGAAGGTGCGCCTTGGCTCTGCAGGGACGGTGGTGGGGAGGAGGGGAGGTATCTACCAGCACTGGGGAGGCTGCCCCGGTTCCCATGGCTCCTACAATGAAGGACCACAAACTGGGTGGCTTAAAACCACAGAAATACGTTCGCTCACCATTCTGGAGGCCAGAAGCTGAAATGAAGGTGCCAGAGGCTTCACTTCCGCAGAGACTCTGGGGGGAGAACACCTACCCTCCTTCCTCCAGCTTCAGTGGGGGTGGGGGGCCCGGGCGCCGCGGGAGGGGGGCTGCCCTCTTTCCTCGGCTTGTGGCTGCGTCACTCTGATCTCTGCCTCCCTGATCACATGGCCGCTCTTCTTCTGTGGCAAGCTCCTTCTGCCTCCCTCTTATAAGGATCCATGTGATTGCATTTAGGGCCCTTCCAATGAGGGCCAAGGCCCGATGATAAGCCAGGCTAATTCCCCACCTCCAGTTCCTTAATTTAGTTGTATGTGCAAGGACTTTACCACATAAAGTAACACTTATAGGTTCCAGACATTAAAGTCTGGTATCTTTGGGCAACATTATTCAACCTACAATAGTGAGGTTGGGAATGGGGCACCCATCCCTGTTGCCAGGAAGAGCTGATGGGCCCCTCCCTCTCTCACCCCCCCCCAGGTGCCCCGAGGGGGACCCCACTGAGGTCCTCGGGCTCTAATCCAAGGGTGAGAGCAGATCCTCCCTTCCCTTCTGCTCTCCACAAATATTCCATGTGTCCAGGGGGCAGCTGAGTGGCCTGGAGCACTTGGACTGGCGCCAGCTCGGAGAAGGCCCATTTCCTGGTCTACGCCAGCACTTCCAGCTCCACCTGACTGAGGGGAAACACGGGTAGCGCCATCTTGGTGGCTGCCATGACAGGCACCTCACTGCTTCATCCAACACTCATTCGGTTCAAGTCCTCATGACTCAAGTGGGGTGTGGGGGCCATGGCATCACCACCGCTTAGGAGCTTGCTGCAAAGGCAGAATCTCAGGCCCCACCCCAGATCTCCTGAGCCAGGATCTGCATTTGGACCCGATCCCCAGGGGATTCTTGGGCTTGCTGCAGTGAGAAGCACCGGTCTACACACCACTAGGATGGCTCCCTTCTCACCAACACAACTGCTCCATTCGAGTTTTGACCTTTTCTCTCCTAGCAGGAGAGCATGCGCTCTGTGGCTCTCTAGGTAGGGGCACGTGGTTTGGAAGCAAAGCCGCACTCATTTAGTTTTCTTTATCTTCTTGACAATCTATTTTGAATTTCAGATACCATTCAGAACTTGACTTGGGTTGTTATTCTTACGGAGGCTGGGGCAGGTGCACTTGTGCTTTACAAAGTTGACAGACAGTGCTCCTGACTGCCCACATCCAGGGAGCGGCAGGCCCCGCCCCTCCCCCCTCCCATGGCCACCTGCCCAGTAAGCTCTAAATCCCAGCCAGGTCCCGCCTCCCTGCTGCAAACACCTGTTGCTCGTCCATCAGCATTTCATCCCTTTCCTTCAGAAAAGGTCTCCTCTGGGGAGAGGGCTGCCAGTCATAGCACGCTCACCTCCTTCCTTCCACCTAGGGCAGGACCAGGTCACGTGGTAGTCACATGACTCAGGCCTGTGTACTCTGTTCTTCTGGCCATAGTGATTGGTCCAGCGTTGGTCATGTGACCGAAACTAGACCAATCAGAGTTCTTCCCCGAGGCTTTTCATACTGAAGCCAGGAAATCAGATCTCTGTTCCCTAAACTGGCATGATGTCAGTCAGTCCTGCCACCCCAAGGTACTCCTGTCATGGGAGCCTCTATTCAGAGGCACCTGTCCTGTGGCACTTGGCCACATGGACACACCTGCCTTGTGATACCCTGCTCCACAGAAGTTTCCCACCACATGGACAATACCCATCTGCCAAGGGAGGAATTCTGCCAATCATGGCGAAGCCTAGACCAGTCAGAAGTAAAGAGGAAGTCCTGGCTCCACCCTAAAGCCCGTTTTCTAGTCCTGGGGTCCTTGGACGCCTGTCCCCAGAGTTCTTCTAACACATTCCTTTCTCTGCCTACACTACTTTGGATTTGGTTTCTGTCCTTTGCAACTGAAAAAGTCCTGACTAACTCATTCCTATCTTGAAACCCTTCATTGTCTGCCGTGCCAGGGGACAGTGTCCCTCCCCTTGTGTTGGCATTCATAGACACACCCTCCCCCCCCCCCCACACACACACGATTTAACTCCATAACCATCACTTCCTCGCACTGGCGCCGATGTCCTGCCCTGGGAACTCTCCAAAGGTGCTGGTGCCTGCTGGGAAACCCCAGGCCCTTTGTTTCCTCCCAGTGTTTCAGGTGCTGCCCCCAGCAACAGCATCATTCTGCCGCACTGCAATCGTGCGCTTCCACACCGCCCCCTACACACACACACACACACACGCACACACGCACACACGCACACACAGGCTCTGAGCATCCTGGAGGGACATTCAGCCTTGCAGCCCTGGGGGCCAGCGGATTTCACAATCGTAGAACACGGTGAGCAAATACTGTGGCGGGAACATCCAAACTCCACGGGTGGCTTTTCAACTCCGGGGTCATGAACATGTTGTGTTTCAGTGAATGTTCGTGACTGTCGGAAAGGCCGCAAGCAGGCTCCATCTCTGAATCCTTGAGAAGGGGGAAATCCTAGCTCCTGCATCACGGGCTTGTCAGGAGGCGGGATGGAGAAGCACTTCCGACCCTGTCTGGGGTCCAATAAACATCTCCAAGGACTCGCTTGTATTATGTACATCTTCTCTCTTACCCCCACTTCCACTGCCTTCTCTCACCTTCTCCCCGTCCTCTCCTGGCATTTCTTCACAGCTGTTCTCTGCCTCTCAGCACAGGGGTGACTGGCTACCACGGGCACCTGCCCCACCACAGGGGAATGCTCGGGGTGGGCTGTTTGGCCGCTACGACCGGCTGAGATGCCCCCTAAGTAGAAAAATAAGTACCCCTGCAATTCCATTTATCTCTCCCGTTTGCTTCATTCCATCCCCACCCCACTGCCCTCAATTTAGAGCCTATTTCCAGCCAGGTGACCTAGGCACCAATGTCTTTATCCCTGAGACATAATCCCCAGCTTATCCCTGGGATTGGCGGGCCTAAGACCCCCGCGGCAGACGCTGGCTGGCTGCGTGTCAGAAAGAATCAGCACAGGCCCCAGGAAGCTCCCCAGGTCCCTGAGTAAGAGCCTTCCAAGGTAAAAGGACGCGTTTTCTCGTGTGCAACATCTTTTCCCTCTGATTACTATGTTCTCCCCCAGTCAGATTCACCTAGGAAATTTACCATATGCATAGTCAGGGCTGACCATCTGGATTTACTCTCTGAGAGGCCAGGTGCGTCATGAAATTGTCATCCAAGTGGACAGTCCTGGACCCCCGAGTCAGGGCCCTGGGCTGGGCGCAGGCCCACTTGGCGGAGCCCCGAGGTCAGCACATCTGGAATGGTGCTTCTTCACAGCTGGATCACCCTGCCAGATCCCATGACACTGAGTGCTCAACGCGACGCTTAGTGTTGTCACTCATGGGTGAAAGAGCTGAGGTGGGGGGGACACAGAGGCAAAGATATGGGGTGCTTCTTAGTTCCAGCTTCTGTTGTTTCTGCCTGTTCAGATCCCTGTCTGCTTCTCTTAATAATAACACCCACTTTTCCTTCGAGAGGCACCCCCCCCCGTCCCTGTGTCAGTCCAAGGGCGTGAGCGGGACCCAGGTCTGGCCACTCAGATCGCCCCACTTCCGCATCTGCTCGGATCCATCTGGGTGGGCAGGTTCCCAAAGCCGGGCCACAAAGAGGCTCCTGAGTGCATCAGACTCTCAAGCTGAGCCAAGAGATGGAGAAAGGAAGGTTTTAGATTGCTTCTGCTGAACGACCAGGTCCAGCCACTCTGAAGCCAAGGCTCACTGGCTGTTTCAGGTAGGGGAGCACGTAAATTCTCTTTCCTGCACACCTGGTGAGGCTGGGATTCCTGACCCTGCAACAAGACCCAGCATTCCTTCCCATTCCTCCACCTCACACCCCATCCTGGCTGGCAATCCACACCTTTGCCTGCAGGAAGGCCTCTATCCGTGTCCTGGGACTGCCCTCGCAAGGGACCAAATGCTGGGTGGCTTCAAACAGCAGGGATTTATTCTCTCCCTGTTCTGGAGCCTAAAATCAAGCTGTCACATGATGTGATGAGCCCTGGGTGTTACACGCAACTAAGGAATCACTAAACACTACATCAAAAACTAATGACGTACGATATGTTGGCTAACTGAACTTAATAAATAAATAATAAAATAAAATAAAAAAATAAAATAAAATAAAGTAAAATGAAGTGTCAGCAGGATGTGCTCCCTTTGAAAGCAAGGGAGGATCCTTCCTGCCTTCCCAGTTCCTGGTGGCCCCAGGTGTTCCTTGATTCAGCTGTGTCACTCCCAGCTCTGCCCCCCCCACTCGTCTTTATGTGCCTTCTCCCCACTGTGACTCTCTGTCTTTCCCTCTTCTTATAAGGACATGAGTTGAAATCGAGATCCATCTAATGACACCTGCAAAGACCCTATTTCCAAATAAGGTCACATTCACAGGTTCCACGTGGACTTAAATTTTGAGGGGAAACAACTTGACTCACTGCATTGCCCCATTCCTCCCTATCCTGCCAGGACCCTGGTCCCATGACACCCCCCCCCAGCTTTGCCTCCACATCTTCTAAGGGCCCTGGCACTCAAGCTGATTTGGTTCAGAATCTGGAACCCCCCCAAATTCTGAAGATCTCTCATTCTGGACTCCCATATGCCACTTAAAAACTTCCAGAATTTGTGGGAAAGAAATGTATGCAATATTGACGGTATAAAAATGTCCTTGAAATGACACTGGCTTCTTTTATTTTCCTTTGGAGCAGGTCTTCAATATACTAGAGAGGCCGTGGTGGGAGGAAATGTTTATGGCAAATAACAGAAGCATTTGGAAAGGCCTGTCTTTCAAGAGTTTTTGTTTTGTTTGTTTTGTGTTTATTCTTAGTTGTGGTCAAATACACATCACATAAAATTTACCATTTTAACTGTCTTTAAGTATACAGTTTATTCAGTGGCATTAAGTCCATTCACACTGTTGTGTAACCATCCCCACTATCCATCTCCAGAACTTTCCGTCAGCCCAAGCCCAAATTCTATATCCATGAAACAAAAACTCTCCCCATGCTCCCCAAGCGGAGCCCAGAATTGCTGAATTAGGAGACAAAATATTTTGGCAACTGGGTTTTTTCAGAACATACAGCTGAAAGCTCAGCTCGGCGTCGGTTTACCCCCGGATGAATAGCGGGACCTCCAGTGCCTGCCTGCTTGTCCCCTCCTGCCACGCCCTTGTCCCTGTGCTCCTGAAGGGCCTTGCAAAAATTGACAAGGCAAGAAACAACAATTGCTGGAGAGGATGTGGAGAAAGGGGATCCCTCCTACATTGTTGGTGGGAATGCAAGTTGGTACAGCCACTCTGGAAAACAGTATGGAGGTCCCTTCAAAAGTTAAAAATTGAGCTACCCTATGACCCAGCCATTGCACTACTGGGTATTTACCCCAAAGATACAGACGTAGTGAAGAGAAGGGCCATATGCACCCCAACGTTCATAGCAGCATTGTCCACAATAGCTAAATTGTGGAAGGAACCAAGATGCCCTTCAACAGATGACTGGATTAAGAAGATGTGGTCCATATATACAATGGAATATTACTCAGCTATCAGAAAGAACGATTTCTCAACATTTGCTGCAACATGGACGGCACTGGAGGAGATAATGCTAAGTGAAATAAGTCAAGCAGAGAAAGACAATTATCATATGGTTTCACTCACTTATGGAACATAAGAACTAGGAGGATCAGTAGGGGAAGAAAGGGATAAAGAAAGGGGGGGTAATCAGAAGGGGGAATGAAGCATGAGAGACTATGGACTCTGAGAAACAAACTGAGGGCTTCAGAGGGGAGGGGGTGGGGGAATGGGATAGACCGGTGATGGGTAGTAAGGAGGGCACGTATTGCATGGTGCACTGGGTGTTATACGCAACTAATGAATCATCGAGCCTTACATCGGAAACCGGGGATGTACTGTATGGTGACTAACATAATATAATAAAAAAATATTATTATAATAAAAAAAAAGAAAGTTAAATAAATAAATAAATAAATAAAGCCAGAGGTGGGCCTGATTTGCTCGAAACCCATGCAGTTCACTCTGAGGGGGTGCGGCTCTATTCTAAGGGTTCAGAGCTGACGGACGGTTTGCTGAGTCTCGGAGGAGGGACCAGAAGTGTGACGAAGAGGGGTGACTCCAGAACTCCCGTGTCCCCATCCATGGAGCAGGGGCGTCTGGAGAAGGTGCTTCCCAGGGGGCCTACATTTCCCAGCAGCCCTATGGAGGCATGGGGCCCGTGGAATGTGAACGGAGTGTCAAGGCAAGGAAGAAGTGGGTTCTCTCCCCCTCCAGCCTCCCTACCTTCACGTTTTCTAGAGGAGCCTGAGGCCCAAGGGCAGGAGGACAGGAAACTTCTGTGAAGATGGCAAATACTTGCAGCTTCCAGAACCATTCCATTTCTGTGACTGCTACTGCATGAAGGCCACCGTAGACAAGGTGAGAGAGGACATGTCTGTGTGTCGATAAAACTTTATTTACAAAAGCAGGTGATGGTCTGGATTTGGCCGTAGAGAGCAGGGGCTGGTGCCCCGCCCCCGACTCATCTGGAACCTCAAGCAGCTGAGCTGCTGCCAGTGAGCAGATGGCCGTGGGCGTTTCGGGAAGGACAAAACATCATCCGTTTGTTTCTTTGCCCAACTTGGTGGGAGACCACCATGCGCCAGGCAGGCAGGCCCCTCACCAGCGCACCATGGGGGAGATGGCCAATAGGGTGTGAATGGGGCAGGAACAAGGCGGGGGGTGGGAGCATGGCAGGTGACACGCAGGTGACAGATAAGACTCGGACAGTGCCTGAAGGAGGCCCATCAGACAGGGACGCTGGGGAAGACTTCTCCAGGAGAGATGTGGACGCTGAGGCCCACAGGGTGCACTGGAGAGGCCCGGCTGCACGGAGGGGTGCAGAGGGGGTGTCCCAGGGGGTCAGCAATGGTAGGAGGCCAGACGGTGGGCCAGAGCCACTGGGAGCCAGGCGAATGAAGCCTTGAAAACATCACTAGGCCACCCACCATATAAGAATGGCTTATATCCAGTAGCTCCCAATTCGAGAGTGAATCAGAATCTTCTGGAGGGGGTTTAAACCCAGGTCTGCAGCCCCATCTCCAGTCTGATGCTGTAGGTCTGGGGTGGGCCCGGGAAACTGGCATTTTGAATGTATTCCTGGGCAATGCTGACACTGCTGGGCCAGGGAATCTGAGAATCACTGGGTTTCAGGAGAACTCAAGCATCCCTGTCACCCCCTCTGTCGCATCACCTGTTAGATCCCCTTCTTGGGACATGCCAGCTCCAAAATGCTCTCCAGTCTCATGGGCACCTGCTTCCTTTCTTGTCTTCCTTCGTGGGGAGCAGAGACCTTCTCTGTAGCCTTTAGGACGGTACTTCCACCACTAAGAAAGTGCGTGGCATACAGAAGGTGCTCAGTGGGCCTTTCCTGGCAAGAAAGGAACTGAATGAGGGTGGGAGCATGAGCTGTGGGGGTGAGGGGGGCGGTGGGTGGGAGCATGAGCCAGGGAGGAAGGTGGCGGCGGGGGGGGGGGCTGGCAATGGTGAGGCCTGTCTAGTTCTCTGTGGTCTCGAATTTCTGCACATCTTGTGAGTAGAGGGACTGACATCTGTTCCAATATTTCAAGGATGTTTGTAGAGCAGACCTCCTTGGAGAGACATAGTGGTCGTGTTTCCTGCAGAGGAGAGGTGGGCTGGGTTATTGTCTAGTAAAATGAAGATATTGTCACCCTGGGTTGGGGGAGGCGAGAGGCTGGGTGCATTTGCTAAGTGCTAGTTATCAAA